>NW_027010967.1:0-13589 GCF_036934945.1 Oncorhynchus masou masou | reverse complement strand
AACATAAATGTATTGTGTAACATGTCATATGAGTGTCATCTGATGAAGATTTTCAAAAGGTTAGTGATTCATTTTATCTCTAATCCTGCTTTTGTGACTATCTTTGGCTGGGAAAAATGGCTGTGTTTTTTTTTGATTTGGTGGTCGTCTAACATGAATATATGTTTTGTTTTCGCTGTAAAACATTTTAGAAATCGGACATGGGTAGATGAAAGAAACATCTTGTTCATTTGCTGTATTGGACTTGTGTGAAAGATAAATATTTCTAAAGAATATTTTTGAATTCCCTGCGCCACTGCCTTTCCATAGACTGGTGATTTTATCAGTGTGAATCAGATTGAAATGATGTTATTGACATCGAATTGTTTAATATACTAACAAGCAGGTGTTAAAAATTGCGTATAATTTATAGTTCTATGAATTGGGTTGTTATTATACTAATTATGTTCTGGCCTGCCGACTATTAGCTCAGAAAAACATTAGCCCAAGGCCAAACCAAGTTGCCGACACCTGATCTAATGCATTGTTTACATCTGGTGGCGTACTGTATACAGGAATTCATTGGCACAAAACTTGTCGTCCTTAGCAGACACAGAAATAAAAACATTAGTAGTTATTGCATTGTGCTAGTCAATTATTACAGAGAACAATCACTTTATGGAGCTCCTGTCCTGCTATCAGCCTGTGATGTGTGTGTTGTAAAGTGCCTTGCTGATGGGCACAACTGCAATAGGTAGTATACGGGGATATTGAAGCACGGTGGTACCGGCTTCAATGTCCCTGTGTCCTACCTAATGCTGTTTTGCCTTTGAGCAAGGGACTTCACCCCTAAGTGCTCCAGGTGCTCTGCTCTGCCACAGCCCGTGCTGCTCCCAGCCTGTGACCAACAGGCAAAATAGTTACAGACATCTACGCACAATGAGACTGTTTTTGTAGAAACTGACACACCCCTGGATGCTGACACATAATCAACATTTTTAAAACACTGAAAAATCCCCTCAAATCAACTCAGGGTTTGGCCAAAAATGTGGTCTAATGCATTGTATACATCTGGGGACTTACTGTATAAGAAAGCACACAAGAAATGCCATAGGTGTAACATTTAGTTTTGAACATCCTATTCTGGTCAGATGCAGGACTGAACTTTTCAGGAGAAGCGCAATACTCTCATTAGTTGGGCTACTAAATGAGCCCACAAGAGCCTAACTACTGAGTTCTTATTGCTAATGTTTTTATTTAATATATTTGAATGTATTGTATATTTAGTATGCAACAAGTGCACTGCATTCCAGTGCAATTGATGTTAGACTATAAATGTGTATTTGTTAAAGTGAAATAGTAAATGTGAAAATAGAAAAAAGAAACTCATATTGATCTATGACTTTAGTAAAGGTCTTACCATAGGTTTTGGGCTGGACAACACATCAGCTTTGACAACCTGAAATAAGTGAACCAAGACAACAATTAGACATCAATTACATCTTGGTAGTTAAGAGACACTGTCTGCATTACAACATATTGCATGACAGGGTAGTGAATTGCTCATCATCCTGGCTCTTCCAAGATGGGTGGTAATTTCATCTAGCACCTTAAAAAAAAAAGTTCCTCACCTGTGTTGTCCATGGCCAGTCAGAATCACCAAAACTATAAGTCAACTCTTCGCCAGCTACAATATCTCGAGTCGCGAAGAGGCACAAGTGTGGCTCATCGTTTGCTTGTATGGCCTTCATTTTGAGATTGTGTCTTTTGTGATCATCATTAACGAGTCTCCCAAGGGAGGAGTCCTCTTCAGATGCATCAATGCTGCATAGAAACATAACATGTCACAGTTTAATGAAGATATTGCAGCACAGGGTTCATATTGCAGAAAAGGGACAGAAAAGTCCCTAACGCGTTGTTTAAAAAAGGAGTGCAGATGCTCTGATAGCGAACCAGTTGGTTTGAAGACTAATATTTTTCCTCACTGTTTAGGTCAGGGACAAGGTCAAATTAGGATCTGGTCCTGAGACAGGCCTACAGTGCATACTGTGCCACCAACCATTAAAATGTCTGTCTCCATTTGAATGTTGTTGCTTTTAAAAAGTCTCAAAAAGGTAGTAATGTGTTTATTTTGTTCTCATCAATCCTACTTACCACCATGTTCTTCCTTTCCATTGAAAATAAGCACCTTTTCAGAATGATTGTACTGATCAGCTCGGACCTCGCTCTCCTGTTGTGGAAGCAGTTCACCTCGGTACTCCACAACAAAGTCTCCTTTGGATATGAATTCAGTGGCAAAAACTCCTCGTCCTTAGCAGAAAAAAAATACAAACATTAGGAGATATTGCATTGTGCTTGTCAATTATTACAGATAATAATCCACTCTGGTCACATGATCACCCCATTCAACTTGCCAAGCTTCTCCAAAAACAACTGCTCCTATAAAGTGACCTCACACTGTCTAAAAGTGATCCCACACATATCACCGCCAATCAAAATGAGGTTCAGGTGTGCAGCAGGGGGTTTGGGGAGGGGGATGCACTGATCTATCTGTTTCAAGAGGCTAGATTCAGTTGTCACTCTTACTTTGTCTTCTAAACCAATGATTCGTTTTCAAGGTGGGCCTTTTCAGGTAGAAGGAGATTTCAGATGGAGCATCATGTGACTGTGACTTTAAGAATCATATGGCCATAATACAAAGACATGGCAAACTATTCCTTTAAACCTTTTTCCTGGGTGACTGTGCCCATATATCCCAATTCACTGTTTCCCACTAACCTCTAAAATATACATCTGATTCATAGCTGTCATATTTAGGACTGTCAGAAATATATTCAATATTCACCTTACCTTTAAAGAATTTGATAAAACACTGGTAAAGTACTGGCTTATCAATGTTTGATCTTATGTGATGCTCTGCATCCTCCATGGGCCGGAGCAGTCTGGAAGATCTCTCCATCAGGCCAACTCAAATCTATCCTTAATCAGTGGAATAAAGCAGACATTATAAACGGTGTAGTTTGGATGTTGGCTGTTGGCTGAAACTCTGGTATATTTAAGCAATAAGGCACCTCGGGGGTTTGTGGTATATGACCAATATACCACGGCTAAGGGCTGTAACCAGGCACTCCGCGTTGCCTCTTGTATAAGAACAGTCCTCAGCCGTTCCTTACTGCTTAAATATACCAAGGCAGAAAATCTGAAAATCAACATTCATGCCTTAAACCACAGTTTATAAGAGACATAATGTTTGTTAGATTATATGTATGTTTGTTGTTTGACTACAAAACAAGCACGTTAGAAGCAGTAAAAAATAAATATCATACTTTCCCTCTTCCACTCTGCCATGAGATGCAAGGTGGGGTGCACAACACCTGGTTGCAAGCGAGCCAACTTTAGCTAGCTAAACTAACAATGCACCATCTAATGTTATCAAACTGTTACCTGAGACCTACTCAAGTTTATCTATGGGGATCACGTGTCCCATTTAGCTGTCAATGCATGTTACTTATAACCACACTGATAGAATTGACTGAAATAGCTGTCCATTTTATATCCACACTTAGCTAACCAAGCTACCCGCCCAAATGTCAACAAAAATGGCTCATTAGTGCATTAGCTAGACAGCTTGTTTGTTGCTGATGCTAGCTCACTAACTAGGCTAACATAGTTCATAAACCAATACAAGGATTTATAGCGGTGGAATTGTACTACAGCATGAAAATAATATATTATATTACTCACCTTTTTTTAAGGACAGCTGCATTTGCCACGCGCTTCTCCAGATGAAAGTGATTTCCCTCTCTGGCTCTGCGCGGTAAAGTGGGGGAGGGGCAATTACAACGTGGGACAGAGATAGTCATATCAAATCAAATCAAATCAAATGTTATTTGTCACATACACGTGGTTAGCAGATGTTAATGTGAGTGTAGCAAAATGCTTGTGCTTCCAGTTCCGACAATGCAGTAATAACCAACAAGTAATCTAACTAACAATTCCAAAACTACTGTCTTATACACACAAGTGTAAGGGGATAAAGAATATGTACATAAAGATAATGAATGAGTGATGGTACAGAGCGGCATAGGCAAGATACAGTAGATGGTATCGAGTACAGTATATACATATGAGATGAGTATGTAAACAAAGTGGCACAGTTAAAGTGGCTAGTGATACATGTATTACATAAAGATGCAGTAGATGATATAGAGTACAGTATATACGTATACATATGAGATGAATAATGTAGGGTATTTAAACATTATATTAAGTAGCATTGTTTAAAGTGGCTAGTGATATATTTTACATCAATTCCCATTATTAAAGTGGCTGGAGTTGAGTCAGTGTGTTGGCAGCAGCCACTCAATGTTAGTGGTGGCTGTTTAACAGTCTGATGGCCTTGAGATAGAAGCTGTTTTTCAGTCTCTCGGTCCCAGCTTTGATGCACCTGTACTGACCTCGCCTTCTGGATGATAGCGGGGTGAACAGGCAGTGGCTCGGGTGGTTGTTGTCCTTGATGATCTTTATGGCCTTCCTGTGACATCGGGTGGTGTAGGTGTCCTGGAGGGCAGGTAGTTTGCCCCCGGTGATGCGTTGTGCAGACCTCTCTACCCTCTGGAGAGCCTTACGGTTGTGGGCGGAGCAGTTGCCGTACCAGGCGGTGATACAGCCCGACAGGATGCTCTCGATTGTGCATCTGTAGAAGTTTCTGAGTGCTTTTGGTGACAAGCCAAATTTCTTCAGCCTCCTGAGGTTGAAGAGGCGCTGCTGCGCCTTCTTCACGATGCTGCCTGTGTGGGTGGACCAATTCAGTTTGTCTGTGATGTGTACGCCGAGGAACTTAAAACTTACTACCCTCTCCACTGCACTGCTCATATAGGGGACATGTCACCACAGTTTCTGGCTCTCACAGACCTGTAACTTCTTCTTTAAGAGGCTCCTCTGTCCTCCACTCGTTACCTGTATTAATGGCACCTGTTTGAACTTGTTATCAGTATAAAAGACACCTGTCCACAACCTCAAACAGTCACACTCCAAACTCCACTATGGCCAAGACCAAAGAGCTGTCAAAGGACACCAGAAACAAAATTGTAGACCTGCACCAGACTGGGAAGACTGAATCTGCAATAGGTAAGAAGCTTGGTTTGAAGAAATCAACTGTGGGAGCAATTATTAGGAAATGGATGACATGCTTGACCACTGATAATCTCCCTCGATCTGGGGCTCCACGCAAGATCTCACCCCGTGGGGTCAAAATGATCACAAGAACGGTAAGCAAAAATCCCAGAACCACACGGGGGGACCTAGTGAATGACCTGCAGAGAGCTGGGACCAAAGTAAAAAAGCCTACCATCAGTAACACACTACGCCACCAGGGACTCAAATCCTGCAGTGCCAGACGTGTCCCCCTGCTTAAGCCAGAACATGTCCAGGCCCGTCTGAAGTTTGATAGAGAGCATTTGGATGATCCAGAAGAAGATTGTGAGAATATCATATGGTCAGATGAAACCAAAATAGAGAACTTTTTGGTAAAAACTCAACTCGTCGTGTTTGGAGGACAAAGAATGCTGAGTTGCATCCAAAGAACACCATACCTACTGTGAAGCATGGGGGTGGAAACATCATGCTTTGGGGCTGTTTTTCTGCAAAGGGACCAAGGCGACTGATCCGTGTAAAGGAAAGAATGAATGGGGCCATGTATCGTGACATTTTGAGTGAAAACCTCCTTCCATCAGAAAGGGCATTGAAGATGAAACGTGGCTGGGTCTTTCAGCATGACAATGATCCCAAACACACCGCCCGGGCAACGAAGGAGTGGCTTCGTAAGAAGCATTTCAAGGTCCTGGAGTGGCCTAGCCAGTCTCCAGATCTCAACCCCATAAAAAATCTTTGGAGGGAGTTGAAAGTCCGTGTTGCCCAGCAACAGCCCCAAAACATCACTGTTCTAGAGGTTATCTGCATGGAGGAATGGGCCAAAATACCAGCTACAGTGTGTGCAAACCTTGTGAAGACTTACAGAAAACGTTTGACCTCTGTCATTGCCAACAAAGGGTATACAACAAAGTATTGAGATAAACTTTTGTTATTAACCAAATACTTATTTTCCACCATAATTTGCAAATAAATTCATTAAAAATCCTACAATGTGATTTTCTGGATTGTTTTTCCTCATTTTGTCTGTCATAGTTGAAGTGTACCTATGTTGAAAAATACAGGCCTCTCTCATCTTTTTCAGTGGGAGAACTAGCACAATTGGTGGCTGACTAATTACTTTTTTGCCCCACTGTACTTCCTCTAAAACACAATCCTTGAGTGGAAATAAGACTGACTTACTGGTATTCATTTTCCAACCCCAAACTAAGGAAAAATCTTCCATACAGGAAACTGCTTTAGAAACCTCATTCCGGTGTCTTAAAAATATTACGGATTCGCCTGGCATTAATAGAAAAAACAGAAATGGACATTTACTATCACGGTGACTATATGAAGAATATTAAACTTGTATACGTTCACATGAATCAGGGTCTCACAAAAATAACATTTCGATTTAGAGCAATAAAGAAATGGAATAAATTAACTGAGCAAACTAGAAACCTTTCAATATATAAGTTTAAACAATTTAAATATAGTATATAGAAATGTTGTGGGACTATAGTAGATGAAGAATCAATATTTCTTTAGATTGTGTATTTATTGGGTCATTATGCTAGTGTATTATGTATGTTTGTAATAGTGTGTTATATGTGAAAGTGTGTTTGTATTATAAATTGTATTTTAAGGACTCTTGGAAGATTAGTCCAAATGGGGACTAAAGGAGATCCTAATAAAATCAATCAAATCAAAAATCTTACTAGTTGCAAATAAAAACAGTCCTTTGCACCACGCAAGTGGTTGACCTAAATTATATATATATATATTTTTAGACAATTACAAATAACATTGTACCATAAATTGGTAAAAACGAATAGCAATCAAGCTAACATTAAGAGTCATTGCGAATTTCCCTGCCATATAATAAATATATATATAAAAAAAGTTTGGCTCACACAAACAATGCTCTTTCCTCAAGAAATATAAAGTTTTGTTTCAAAAGGTAAAACAGGAAATTGACCAGATTTATAGAGAAGAAGTAGAGAAAAAGCTTAGGTTCCTGAAACAACGATATTATGAAGCAGGCTCAAAGGCAACCAAATTACTAGCATGGAGACTCAGGAAACAACAAGCACAGAATACCATTTTCAAAATAAAAGACCCCAAAACAAAAAAGATCACATGCAAATTAGATGAAATACAGAATGCATTTGAATCATATTGCAAAAATCTGTACAAGCAACCAGAGAAGGCAGATGCACAGACAATAGAGCACTTTTTGAACACACTCGATCTCCCCTAAATTGGGACAGAGCAAAATGATAGACTATCTTCAGAAATATCCACCGAAGAAATTAATAAAGCAATATCTCTGCAAAAAGCCAACAAGTCTCCAGGCACTGATGGCTTCCCTTCAGAATGGTTCAAGACCTTCAGAGAACAATTAGCACCTCTACTTATGGCCTGTTTTAACTGGACTCTGAGGGAGGGAGGTCTCCCACCCTCATGGAGAGAGGCCATCATATCGGTAATCCCAAAAGAGGGTAAAGATAAGAAAGAATGCAGTTCATATAGACCTATCGCAATTCTTAACACAGATTATAAACTATATGCATCAATAATAGACAAAAGAATGGAGAACATAATCCCAGAATTGATTGACGGAGATCAAACTGGTTTCATACAAAATAGGCAGACACAGGACAATATAAGGAGAACACTACATGTCATGGACCACATTACTTAGAATAAGACAGGTGCAATATTAATCAGCCTAGATGCAGAAAAAGCATTTGATTCAGTGGGATGGGATTACCTATTCCAAGTTATGGAAAGATTTGGTTTCAACAAAGAAGTGATACAGTGCATCAAAATACTGTATTCATGTCCGACCGCTAGAATAAAGATAAATGGACATTTGACACGAATGATAAAATTAGAGCGAGGGGCAAGACAAGGCTGTAATCTATCACCCACGCTCTTCTCCTTGTACCTCGAACTTTATTGTATGAATTCCGATCACATTAACAAGAAAATATATGATGACCTAGACAGGTGGAATTCACTTCCCTTAGATCTTAGTAGAATTAGTAGAATTGAAAGTAGAATTGTAGAATTAGTAGAATTGAAACAATCAAAATGAACATCCTGCCGAGGTTACTGTATTTGTTCCAATCACTGCCCATAGAAATCCCACCTAAACAATTTAGGGAATGGGATAAACGGATATCAAGGTTCATCTGGAGCAGTAAGAGACCAAGAACAAGATATACAACATTACAGTTACCAAAAAACTGTGGGGGTATGGCCTTACCAAACCTAAAAGATTTATGTGTCAGCCCAATTGAGACCCCTGGTGTGTTGGTGCAATTCAGAATACGAATCCAAATGGAAAGACATCGAGACTACGCTGACAGAGATACCCATACAGTCAGTACTGGGAAATAAGGAGATGGTAAAAGAAATATACAATTGACAAAATCAGTGGATTAATTTCTCTCTGAAGACATGGTTTAGGGTAGTTAAGCAAAATAATTTAGACAGAGATCAAACTGATGAGTTGGCCCGCATACGACCCCAGCTTCATCCCTGCAACTCAGGACAGCAGGTTTAAACAATGGACGCAGAAAGGCATCATGTCATTCAGTACAATTATAAGGAATGGGAACCTAGATAACTTCCAGGACCTAAGTAAAAAACATGGCTTGGATAAACAGGATTTTTACAGATACCTACATACCTACAGATACCTCCAACCCGGTTCCGGGTTGGAGCGAGCGGTCGCATCTACACTTCGGTCCGCAGGTAGTATAACTTTTCATTACATTTCATTATAGTACAACGGTTTGATTTGTCTAATCTTAGCAATTTCTTCTTAGCTAGCTACATAGCCATCTTTGTATCAAAGATAATTGCGTAATTATCGTATTTCGTCGTCCTAACGTAGTCTACACTGCTATCTGCCCAGCAGCTAGCTAACGTCCACCGAATACCAGCACTGTAGAAACTATTACACTCAACTGAACGACTTGATTAGTGTAGTGTTAGCTAGCTACATAGCTGTCTTTGCTGTCTTCGTATCCAAGATAATTGTGTAGTTTAGAGTGTGTAGACTTAGAGTGATTATCTTAATTTACCGAGGTTAGCTAGCCAGCTATTTGTCGTCCTTAACGTAGGAGATACTGCTAGCTAGCTAGCCAACAGCTAGCCAACGTCTACCGAATAGAACTTCAACAACCCGGTCAACATTCTGCTTCGCTCCACAGGTAGTATCACATTTTCATTTCACTTCATTACAGTACAACGGTTTGATTTGTTTGATTGTAGCTAGCTAGCTACATAGCCGTCTTTGTATCTAAGACAATTGTGTAGTCTAGAGCGATTTTCTAGGTTAGCTAGCCAGCTATTGTCGTTCTTTTAACGTAACGTAACGTAATCAACACTGCTAGCTAGCCAGCTAGCCCCCGAATAGCAGCACTGTAGAAACTATCACACTCGACGGAACGACTTGATTAGTGTAGTGTCAACAACGCAGCCACTGCCAGCTAGCCTACAAAGTCAACAACGCAGCCACTGCCAGCTAGCCTACTCCAGCAGTACTGTATCATTTCAATCATTTTAGTCAATAAGATTCTTGCTACGTAAGCTTAACTTTCTGAACATTCGAGACGTGTAGTCCACTTGTCATTCCAATCTCCTTTGCATTAGCGTAGCCTCTTCTGTAGCCTGTCAACTATGTGTCTATCAATCCCTGTTCTCTCCTCTCTGCACAGACCATACAAACGCTCCACACCGCGTGGCCGCGGCCACCCTAATCTGGTGGTCCCAGCGCGCACGACCCACGTGGAGTTCCAGGTCTCCGGTAGCCTCTGGAACTGCCGATCTGCGGCCAACAAGGCAGAGTTCATCTCAGCCTATGCCTCCCTCCAGTCCCTCGACTTCTTGGCACTGACGGAAACATGGATCACCACAGATAACACTGCTACTCCTACTGCTCTCTCTTCGTCCGCCCACGTGTTCTCGCACACCCCGAGAGCTTCTGGTCAGCGGGGTGGTGGCACCGGGATCCTCATCTCTCCCAAGTGGTCATTCTCTCTTTCTCCCCTTACCCATCTGTCTATCGCCTCCTTTGAATTCCATGCTGTCACAGTTACCAGCCCTTTCAAGCTTAACATCCTTATCATTTATCGCCCTCCAGGTTCCTCGGAGAGTTCATCAATGAGCTTGATGCCTTGATAAGCTCCTTTCCTGAGGACGGCTCACCTCTCACAGTCCTGGGCGACTTTAACCTCCCCACGTCTACCTTTGACTCATTCCTCTCTGCCTCCTTCTTTCCACTCCTCTCCTCTTTTGACCTCACCCTCTCACCTTCCCCCTACTCACAAGGCAGGCAATACGCTCGACCTCATCTTTACTAGATGCTGTTCTTCCACTAACCTCATTGCAACTCCCCTCCAAGTCTCCGACCACTACCTTGTATCCTTTTCCCTCTCGCTCTCATCCAACACTTCCCACACTGCCCCTACTCGGATGGTATCGCGCCGTCCCAACCTTCGCTCTCTCTCCCCCGCTACTCTCTCCTCTTCCATCATATCATCTCTTCCCTCTGCTCAAACCTTCTCCAACCTATCTCCTGATTCTGCCTCCTCAACCCTCCTCTCTTCCCTTTCTGAATCCTTTGACTCTCTATGTCCCCTATCCTCCAGGCCGGCTCGGTCCTCCCTCCCGCTCCGTGGCTCGACGACTCATTGCGAGCTCACAGAACAGGGCTCCGGGCAGCCGAGCGGAAATGGAGGAAAACTCGCCTCCCTGCGGACCTGGCATCCTTTCACTCCCTCCTCTCTACATTTTCCTCCTCTGTCTCTGCTGCTAAAGCCACTTTCTACCACTCTAAATTCCAAGCATCTGCCTCTAACCCTAGGAAGCTCTTTGCCACCTTCTCCTCCCTCCTGAATCCTCCAACCCCCCTCCTCCTCTCTGCAGATGACTTCGTCAACCATTTTGAAAAGAAGGTCGACGACATCCGATCCTCGTTTGCTAAGTCAAACGACACCGCTGGTTCTGCTCACACTGCCCTACCCTGTGCTCTGACCTCTTTCTCCCCTCTCTCTCCAGATGAAATCTCGCTTCTTGTGACGGCCGGCCGCCCAACAACCTGCCCGCTTGACCCTATCCCCTCCTCTCTTCTCCAGACCATTTCCGGAGACCTTCTCCCTTACCTCACCTCGCTCATCAACTCATCCCTGACCGCTGGCTACGTCCCTTCCGTCTTCAAGAGAGCGAGAGTTGCACCCCTTCTGAAAAAACCTACACTCGATCCCTCCGATGTCAACAACTACAGACCAGTATCCCTTCTTTCTTTTCTCTCCAAAACTCTTGAACGTGCCGTCCTTGGCCAGCTCTCCCGCTATCTCTCTCAGAATGACCTTCTTGATCCAAATCAGTCAGGTTTCAAGACTAGTCATTCAACTGAGACTGCTCTTCTCTGTATCACGGAGGCGCTCCGCACTGCTAAAGCTAACTCTCTCTCCTCTGCTCTCATCCTTCTAGACCTATCGGCTGCCTTCGATACTGTGAACCATCAGATCCTCCTCTCCACCCTCTCCGAGTTGGGCATCTCCGGCGCGGCCCACGCTTGGATTGCGTCCTACCTGACAGGTCGCTCCTACCAGGTGGCGTGGCGAGAATCTGTCTCCTCACCACGCGCTCTCACCACTGGTGTCCCCCAGGGCTCTGTTCTAGGCCCTCTCCTATTCTCGCTATACACCAAGTCACTTGGCTCTGTCATAACCTCGCATGGTCTCTCCTATCATTGCTATGCAGACGACACACAATTAATCTTCTCCTTTCCCCCTTCTGATGACCAGGTGGCGAATCGCATCTCTGCATGTCTGGCAGACATATCAGTGTGGATGACGGATCACCACCTCAAGCTGAACCTCGGCAAGACGGAGCTGCTCTTCCTCCCGGGGAAGGACTGCCCGTTCCATGATCTCGCCATCACGGTTGACAACTCCATTGTGTCCTCCTCCCAGAGCGCTAAGAACCTTGGCGTGATCCTGGACAACACCCTGTCGTTCTCAACTAACATCAAGGCGGTGGCCCGTTCCTGTAGGTTCATGCTCTACAACATCCGCAGAGTCACCCTGCCTCACACAGGAAGCGGCGCAGGTCCTAATCCAGGCACTTGTCATCTCCCGTCTGGATTACTGCAACTCGCTGTTGGCTGGGCTCCCTGCCTGTGCCATTAAACCCCTACAACTCATCCAGAACGCCGCAGCCCGTCTGGTGTTCAACCTTCCCAAGTTCTCTCACGTCACCCCGCTCCTCCGCTCTCTCCACTGGCTTCCAGTTGAAGCTCGCATCCGCTACAAGACCATGGTGCTTGCCTACGGAGCTGTGAGGGGAACGGTACCGCAGTACCTCCAGGCTCTGATCAGGCCCTACACCCAAACAAGGGCACTGCGTTCATCCACCTCTGGCCTGCTCTCCTCCCTACCACTGAGGAAGTACAGTTCCCGCTCAGCCCAGTCAAAACTGTTCGCTGCTCTGGCCCCCCAATGGTGGAACAAACTCCCTCACGACGCCAGGACAGCGGAGTCAATCACCACCTTCCGGAGACACTTGAAACCCCACCTCTTTAAGGAATACCTAGGATAGGATAAAGTAATCCTTCTCACCCCCCTTAAATGATTTAGATGCACTATTGTAAAGTGGCTGTTCCACTGGATGTCATAAGGTGAATTCACCAATTTGTAAGTCGCTCTGGATAAGAGCGTCTGCCAAATGACTTAAATGTAAATGTTAAATGTAAGTACGACCCTATTTCGTAAGGGAGATAAAAGTGACTGACCCTCGAGCACCTCCAAAATTAATCCGAGTATTCACTAACGCATACAACTTGGGGAGTAACGAAAAAACTATTTAAAATCTCTACTTGGGTATTCAATCCTCAAAGAAACATTCTACAAACTATATTAAAAAGAAATTGGAGGAGGAACTTAACATTGAAATAACTGATGAAACATGGTTGAATATATTAGAGACTCAACAAAGCTCCACCAACTCAAGGTCATGGAGAGAATTCTGTTGGAAGAATGTTATACGTATCTTCATAACACCTAAACTGAAATCAAAACAGACTGGCTCACAACACCCTTGTTGGAGAGAATGTGGTCTATTGTGGGTGGATCACTCTCATATCTTTTGGACTTGCCCCGCAATCTAAACTTACTGGGGAGAAATAAGATCTACCATTGGAAAAATAATGGGATTTGACATAGAACAAACATTCATTTCTTTGTACATGGGTGAAATACCTGATAACTTACACAATAGAGAAAAGTACCTCTTGAAGGTCCTACTGGCATCCAGTAAAAAGGCTATCGCTAGGAAATGGCTACAAAAAGACCCTCCCACAGTGACACAATGGATAGACATTGTAGAAGAAATACACCACATGGAGCGTATGACCTTTGCTTTAAGAACTCAACAGGAGAGAGTTCAAGAATACTGGGAAA
>NW_027010966.1:0-27261 GCF_036934945.1 Oncorhynchus masou masou | reverse complement strand
ACACTTCACTGAGTTGAAGTATGGTGGAAAACCCTTCAGTGAGTTGAAGTATGGTGGAAAACCCTTCAGTGAGTTGAAGTATGGTGGAAAACCCTTCACTGAGTTGAAGTATGGTGGAAAACCCTTCAGTGAGTTGAAGTATGGTGGAAAACCCTTCACTGAGTTGAAGTATGGTGCTTTCTGATTCATGGGAGGTAGTGAATGAGTGTACACTTCAGGAGAAAAGGAACCATTTTTGGGGGGACTCACCCAGTGTATCTAGAGAGGGATAGGGATGGGGAGAGGGATGGAGAGAGAGAGAGGGAGAGAGAGAGAGGGAGAGAGAGAGAGGGATGGAGGGAGAGAGAGAGAGGGATGGAGGGAGGAGAGAGGGATGGAGGGAGAGAGAGAGAGAGGGATGGAGGGAGAGAGAGAGGGATGGAGGGGAGAGAGAGAGAGAGGGATGGAGGGAGAGAGAGGGATGGAGGGAGGGGGAGAGAGAGAGAGGGATGGAGAGAGGAGAGAGAGGGAGGGGGAGAGAGAGGGATGGGGGAGGGAGAGAGAGGGATGGGGAGGGAGAGAGAGGGATGGGGGGGAGGGGGAGAGAGAGTGATGGGGGAGACAGCTGAGGGGGGAGAGGGATGGAGGGAGGCGGGAGAACAGAGAGAGAGGGATGGGGGGACTGCGAGGGGAGAGCGAGAGAGGGATGGGGGGACAGCGAGGAGGAGGGATGGGGGAGACAGGGGAGAGAGGGAGATGGGGGAGACAGCGAGGGAGAGGGATGGGGAGACAGCGAGGGGGAGACAGGGTTGGAGGGAGACAGCAGGGGGAGGGGATGGGGGGAGACAGCGAGGGGAGAGAGGGGGATGGGGAGACAGCGAGGGGAGAGGGGGATGGAGGGGAGACAGCACGGTTGGGGGGAGACAGCGAGGGGGGGAGAGGGCGGGATGGAGGAGACAGCGAGGGGGAGAGAGCGGGATGGAGGGAGACAGCGAGGGGGAGAGAGCGGGATGGAGGGAGACAGCACGAGGGATGGAGGGAGACAGCGAGGGGGAGAGAGCGGGGGATGACAGAGGGGAGACAGCGAGGGGGAGAGGGATGGGAGAGACAGCGAGGGAGAGGGGGAGAGAGGGATGGAGGGAGACAGCGAGGGGAGAGAGAGGGATGGGGGAGACAGGATGGAGGGCGGGATGGGGGAGACAGCGAGGGGGAGAGAGCGGGATGGAGGGAGACAGCGAGGGGAGGGGCGGATGGGGAGGGGGAGACAGGCGAGGGGAGAGAGCGTGATGGGGGGAGACAGCGAGGGGGAGAGGGACCTGGGAGACAGCGGGGGAGACAGCGAGGGGGAGAGAGGGATGGGAGACAGCGGGGGGGAGAGGGGGGGAGAGAGGGGGATGGAGGAGACAGCGAGGGCAGAGGATGGGGAGACAGCGGGGAGAGAGCGGGATGGAGGGAGACAGCGCGATATATATGGAGGGAGACAGCGAGGGGCATATGCGGGATGGAGGGAGACAGCGAGGGGGAGAGCGTGGATGGAGGGAGACATCGAGGGGGAGAGAGGGATGGGGGGAGACAAAGAGGGGGGAGAGAGGGATGGGGGGAGATAGCGGGGAGAGAGGGATGGGGGAGACATTTTAAGGGAGGGATGGGGGAGATATATGGGGAGACAGCGAGGGGAGAGAGGGATGGGAGATAGCGAGGGGAGAGGGATGGGGAGACAGCGAGGGGAGAGAGAGAGTGAGGTGTGTTCAGTCATCACAGCTGGTCGGTCATATGATGTGTCACGGTTCTATTTGTGTCCCAGTCATCTGAATGGGTTGTTACTCTCCTCTGAATGGTGGTCTAACTCAACAGTGACACCTCTTACTCCTTCAATTTATCTGTGTCAGACAGGCAGACAGAGAGAGAGGAGGCACACATAGAAGATGCATGGAGAAAGTCGTGTTACTTTAAAATAGGACAATTGTTCAGAAATAAAAAATAATTTGCCAGAATACGGAAAAACATTAGCTTTGGGATTGAACGTTTCCGGGAATTTATAAACGAGCCAGAATGCTTTTCTGACAACTTGTGAGTACTTACTGACTTTTGTGTTCATGTTGTATAATCTAAATGACTTACTGCTGGGCCTAACCAACCTGGGACCTGTCCAGAATGTTACAGAGCTTGCTAAAGGTTTACACTGAGTATTGAGATGGTATATTGTATGTATATTCTCATTGGTAGTCACTTGATATTCGACACAGCAGTTCTTAGATTCCCTCATGCTTTAATCGTTTCCTATACGACATTATGACATGATCTGTTTCCCAGTGTGTCCAGCCAGAGCTCTTCACTGCAGGGGGAAATGTCAGCAGGAAAGCCAGGTGTCAGGTCCTCTCCATATGAGGAGCAGCAGGCAGGAGGAGAGCAGACCTGGCTTCAAATACTATTTGAAGTCTTTACAAATACTTTTAGCATTCGCTTCGCCTGCCTAGACCATATCAAATCAAATTCACGTGTGCCGAATACAACAGGTCTAGTAGACCTTACAGTGAAATGCTTACTGACAAGACCTTAACCATCGATGCAGTTTCAAAAGTAACCGATAAGAATAAGAGATCAAAATAACAAGTAATTAAAGAGCAGCAGTAAAATAACAATAACGAGACTATATACAGGCTTGGTACCAGTACAGAGACAATGTGGAGGCTATATACAGGCTTGGTACCGGTACAGAGACAATGTGGAGGCTATATACAGGCTTGGTACCGGTACAGAGACAATGTGGAGGCTATATACAGGTTTGGTACCGGTACAGAGACAATGTGGAGGCTATATACAGGGGGCACCGGTACAGAGTCAATGTGGAGGCTATATACAGGGGGTACCGGTACAGAGTCAATGTGGAGGCTATATACAGGGGGTCCCGGTACAGAGACAATGTGGAGGCTATATACAGGTTTGGTACCGGTACAGAGACAATGTGGAGGCTATATACAGGTTTGGTACCGGTACAGAGTCAATGTGGAGACTATATACAGGTTTGGTACCGGTACAGAGACAATGTGGAGGCTATATACAGGTTTGGTACCGGTACAGAGACAATGTGGAGACTATATACAGGCTTGGTACCGGTACAGAGACAATGTGGAGGCTATATACAGGGGGTCCCGGTACAGAGTCAATGTGGAGGCTATATACAGGTTTGGTACCGGTACAGAGACAATGTGGAGGCTATATACAGGCTTGGTACCGGTACAGAGACAATGTGCAGGGGAGTACAGAGAGTAGCTGTGGTGTAAAGGGGGCAATGCAAATAGTCTGGGTAGCCACTTGATTAGATGTTTTTAAGGAGTCTTGTGGCTTGGGGTAGAAGCTGTTTAGAAGCCTCTTGGAACTAGACTTGGCTCTCCTGTACCGCTGTCGTGCGGTAGTAGAGAGAACAGTCTATGACTGGGGTGGCTGGGGTCATTGACAATTTTTAGGGCCTCCCTCTGACACCGCCTAGTATAGAAGTACTGGATGGCAGGAAGCTTGGCCCCAGTGATGTACTGGGCAGTACACATTACCCTCTGTAGTGCCTTGCGGTCAGAGGGTGAGCAGTTGCCGTACCAGGCAGTCTTTTCAGTCTCCTGAGGGGGAATGGGTTTGTTGTGCCCTTCACGACTGTCTTGGTGTGCTTGGACCATGTTACTTTGTCGGTGATGTGGACACCAATGAACTTGAAGCTCTCAACCTGCTCCATTACAGCCCCATCGATGAGAATGGGGGCGAGCTCGGTCCTTCATTTCCCTGTAGTCCACAATCATCTCCTTTGTCTTGATCACATTGAGGGAGAGGTTGTTGTCCTGGCACCACACGGCCAGGTCTCTGACCTCCTCCCTATAGGCTGCCTCGTCGTTGTATGTGATCAGGCCCACCACTGTTGTCATCGGAAAATGTTGTGATAGTGTTGGAGTCATGCCCGGCCGAGCAGTCATGAGTGAACAGGGAGTACAGGAGGGGACCGAGCACGAACCCCTGAGGGGCCCCTGTGTTAAGGATCAGTGTGGCGGATGTGTTTATTACCTACCCTTACCACCTGGGGGCGGCCCGTCAGGAAGTCCAGGATCCAGTTGCAGAGTTTAGTCCCAGGTTCCTTAGCTTATTGATGAGCTTTGAGGGTACTATGGTGTTGAACACTGAGCTGCAGTCAACGAATAGCATTCTCACATAGGTGTTCCTTTTGTCCAGGTCGGAAAGGCTAGTGTGGAGTGCAATAGAGATTGCATCATCTGTGGATCTGTTGGGGCGGTATGCAAATTGGAGTGGGTCTCTGGTTTCTGGGATGATGGTGTTGATGTGAGCCATGGCCAGCCTTTCAAAGCACTTCATGGCTACAGACGTAAGTGCTACGAGTCATTTAGGCAGGTTACCTTCGTGTTGTTGGGCACAGGGACTATGGTGGTCTGCTTGAAACATGTTGGTATTACAGACTCAGACAGGGAGAGGTTGAAAATGTCAGTGAAGACACTTGCCAGTTTGTCAGCGCATGCTCACAGTACACGTCCTGGTAATCTGTCTGGCCCTGCGGCCTTGAGAATGTTGACCTGTTTAAAGGTCTTCCTCACATCGGCTACGGAGAGCGTGATCACTCAGTCTTCTGGAACAGCTGATGCTCTCATGCATGTTTCAGTGTTATTTGCCTGGAAGCGAGGAGTTTAGCTCGTCTGGTAGGCTTGTGTCACTGGGCAGCTCTCAGCTGGCCTTCCCTTTGTAGTCTGTAATAGTTTGCAAGCCCATCCAACATGTGTCGGAGCCGGTGTAGTATGATTCGATCTTAGTCCTGTATTGAAGCTTTGCCTGTTTGATGGTTCGTCAAGGAGGGCATAGCGGGATTTCTTTAAGCTTCCAGGTTAGAGTCCCTCTCCCTTGAAAGCGGCAGCTCTAGCCTTTAGCTCAGTGCGGATGCTGCCTGTAATCCATGGCTTCTGGTTGGGTATGTACGTAGGGACAACGTCATCGATGCACTTATTGATAAAGCCAGTGACTGATGTGATGTACTCCTCAATGCCATCAGAAGAATCCCGGAACATGTTCCAGTCTGTGCCAGCAAAACAGTCCTGTAGTTTAGCATCTGCTTCATCTGACCACTTTTTATTGACCGAAGTCACTGGTGCTTCCTGCTTTAATTTTTGCTTGTAAGCAGGAATCAGGAGGGTAGAATTATGGTCAGATTTGACAAATGGAGGGCGAGGGAGAGCTTTGTATGTGTCTCTCTTTGTGGAGTAAAGGTGGTCTAGAGGTTTTTTCCTCCGGTTGCACATTTAACATGCTGATAGAAATTTGGTAAAACTGATTTAAGTTTCCCTGCATTAAAGTCCCCCGGCTACTAGGAGCGCGCCTCTTGGTGAGTGTTTTCTTGTTTGCTTATGGCGGAATACAGCTCATTCAATGCTGTCTTAGTGCCTCTGACTGTGGTGGTGTGTACACAGCTATGAAAAATACAGATGACAACTCTCTTGGTAGATAGTGTGGTCTACAACTTATCATGAGATACTCTACCTCAGCCGAGCAATTCAGCCACGCTCAAGTGAAGCATAAGATGTTAGAGTTTTTAATGTCCCATTGGTAGTTTCATCTTCCGCGTAGCTCATCCATTTTATTCTCAAAAGATTTCACGTTTGCTAGCAGAATGGAGGGAAGTGGGGTTTATTCGATCGCCTATGAATTCTCAGCCCACTCTTCGGCCCCTCTTTCTCCGCCTCCTCTTCACGAGGATCAAGAGGATCGCGGCCTGATCCCGAGGAAGCAGTGTATCCTTCGCATCGAGCTCGTCAGAGTCATGAAAGGAAATGAAGGATTCTGCTAGTCTGTGGTGACTAATTGAAGTCCTGATGTCTAGAAGTTATTTTCGGTCATAAGAGACGTTAGCGGCAACATTATGTACAAAATGAGTATAAAAAAACAGGTTGCAAATAAACAAACAAATGAAACACAAATCGGTTGGGGAAAACGTAAAACGTCCGCCTTCTTCTCCGGCGCCATCTTACGAATTAGTGGGATTTGTGGGGTTTTCACTTTTGTGAGTAGTTTATTGTTTATCAATAGACTAGACAAGCTTAATTAAGCAGAGCTAGAGTATAGTAAATAATCTTGAAAAGTATTTGAACCCAGATCTGCTTGGGGGAGAGGAACTGCTTGCTCTGGGGTCGTCTCACTTTAATGGTGATCTGGAAGAAATTGGAGTAGGGCATAATCACGTTTGTCTGGGAACCAAAGTGAACGGTTGTAGTGAACCAGGGGTAACTGATCCTGCAACACCCCACCCTCTATCAGTGTTCCCCAGGAGAAGGGGGTAGCTGCATCCCAATTTGGCGACTGGAGTATGGGGGGAGTGGACTTGTCGAATGCAAAGGAGTGGGTGTGGGAAAGGAGAGGGAGTTGGTGTGTGGACAGGAAAGGAGTTGGTGTGTGGACAGGAAAGGAGTTGGTGTGTGGAAAGGAGAGGAGTGGGTGTGTGGAAAGGAGAGGTTGTGTGGAAAGGAGAGGAGTTGGTGTGGAAAGGAGAGGAGTGGGTGTGTGGAAAGGAGAGGAGTGGGTGTGTGGAAAGGAGAGGAGTGGGTGTGTGGAAAGGAGTGGAGTGGGTGTGTGGAAAGGAGAGGAGTGGGTGTGTGGAAAGGAGAAGAGTGGGTGTGTGGAAAGGAGAGGAGTGGGTGTGTGGAAAGGAGAGGAGTGGGTGTGTGGAAAGGAGAGGTTGTGTGGAAAGGAGAGGAGTTGGTGTGGGAAAGGAGAGGAGTGGGTGTGTGGGAAAGGAGAGGAGTGGGTGTGTGGAAAGGAGAGGGAGTGGGTATGGAGAGGAGTGGGTGTGTGGAAAGGAGAGGAGAGGAGTGGGTGTGGAAAGGAGAGGAGAGGAGTGGGTGTGTGGAAAGGAGAGGAGTTGGTGTGTGGAAAGGAGAGGAGTGGGTGTGTGGAAAGGAGAGGAGTGGGTATGGAGAGGAGTGGGTGTGTGGAGAGGAGTGGGTGTGTGGAAAGGAGAGGAGTGGGTATGTGGAAAGGAATTGGTGTGTGGAAAGGAGAGGAGTGGGTGTGTGGAAAGGAGAGGAGTGGGTGTGTGGAAAGGAGAGGAGTGGGTGTGTGGAAAGGAGAGGAGTGGGTGTGTGGAAAGGAGAGGAGTGGGTATGGAGAGGAGTGGGTGTGTGGAAAGGAGAGGAGTGGGTATGGAGAGGAGTGGGTGTGGAAAGGAGAGGAGTGGGTGTGTGGAAAGGAGAGGAGTGGTTGTGGAAAGGAGAGGAGTTGGTGTGGAAAGGAGAGGAGAGGGTGTGTGGAAAGGAGAGGAGTGGAAAGGAGAGGAGTTGGTGTGGAAAGGAGAGGAGTGGGTGTGGAAAGGAAAGGAGTGGGTGTGTGGAAAGGAGAGGAGTGGGTGTGGAAAGGAGAGGAGTGGGTGTGGAAAGGAAAGGAGTGGGTGTGTGGAAAGGAGAGGAGTGGGTGTGTGGAAAGGAGAGGAGTGGGTGTGGAAAGGAGAGGAGTGGGTGTGGAAAGGAGAGGAGTGGGTGTGTGGAAAGGTTTAAAGAAACACAAACCATGGATTCTATTCCACTTCCTCCTGGCCCAGAGACTACTTTCAGTGTCAAATCAAAATCACATTTTATTGGTCACGTAGACATGGTTAGCAGATGTTAATCCGTGTGTAGCGAAATGCCTGTGTGACCTGAAGCGAAGCGACCATCTCTGTCGGCGCCATTCTGATGTGAGGAACCATCTAACATGAAGTTTTAAAATCCCCGGACTTCCTTTAGCGGTGCAGGATAAATTTGTTTTGTTTGTTCTGCAGCTTGTGATTCATTTAGTTTGGTTTTTACACACTTATAAAACTGGTTTGTAGATGAATCCTGACCTGCTGTTAATAGTTTAAAAATAAAATAAAATAAAACGTTCAGGACTGTTTAGCGAACAAAACCAAAACAGTAAACATCATATGTTTTGTACAATTTTACTCACCCTTGTTTGGCCCAACGGTGTGTGTATGGTACACACACACACACACAGACACACAAACACACACAGTCGTAGAAAACCTCTGACGCTCTCTTTGTTTTGACTCCAGGTGCTTAAACCCCATACAGAGAGGCTAAGAAGAGTGATCTGAGAGACTGTCAGACACACACACACACACACACACACACACACACACACACACACACACACACACACACACACACACACACACACACACACACACACACACAGTTGTCGGAAAGGTTCTGTATCTCTCTCTGTTCAACCATTGTGCTACAGAGAGGTGAAGTGTTATCTTACAGGCAGCGTGCGATCCGGAGGGACAAAGAGCCAGGATGATTCTGGCCACGCTGAAGGGCTTCGGGAAGCAGCTGCTGCGTGTCAAGGTGGTGGACTACAACACCGAGGACTCACGTCTCTCCCGATGTCTCAACACCTTCGACCTGGTGGCTCTCGGGGTAGGCAGTACTCTGGGAGCTGGGGTGTATGTCCTGGCCGGGGCCGTGGCCAGAGAGAACTCTGGTCCAGCCATTGTCCTGTCCTTCCTCATCGCAGCGCTGGCCTCGGTGCTGGCTGGTCTGTGTTACGCTGAGTTTGGGGCCCGCGTCCCCAAGACGGGCTCGGCCTACCTGTATAGTTATGTTACTGTTGGAGAGCTCTGGGCCTTCATCACCGGATGGAACCTCATCCTCTCTTACATTATAGGTGAGAGGGCAATAAACACACACACACACACACACCTTCCTCCTCACACATGTATGTTCAGATAGGAACGTTAGAAAGATACTGTCATAATGCAGACAATAGATATATATGGGATGCATTGCATTTTCATGCCTCTTGTATAAACATATAATGATTGTCGATCCTGGATCATTTAGCTGTGTGGATCCTAGACCATAATTTTAGCTTTGTTGATCTTAGATCATCATTTAGCTGTGTGGATCCTAGACCATAATTTTAGCTTTGTTGATCTTAGATCATCATTTAGCTGTGTTGATCTTAGATCATCATTTAGCTGTGTTGATCTTAGATCATCATTTAGCTGTGTTGATCTTAGATCATCATTTAGCTGTGTTGATCTTAGATCATCATTTAGCTGTGTTGACCCTGGATCATTTAGCTGTGTTGACCCTGGACCATAATTTAGCTGTGTTGATCTTAGATCATCATTTAGCTGTGTTGATCCTGGATCCACATTTTCTGGTTATCTCCTAACAGGAACCTCTAGCGTGGCTCGGGCATGGAGCGCCACATTTGATGAGCTGATTGGTCGACACATCGAGCAGTGGTGCCGGGTCCACATGGCGATGAAGGCCCCAGGGATCCTGGCTGAATACCCAGACATGTTCGCTGTCATCATCATCATCATTCTCACAGGTGGGCATTGCTCCATAAAGAAATACATTTATATGTTGTCTGTTTTTGGACCTTTTCTCTGGAGTATGGTGCTGTGGGAAAACAGACCTGGAATCAAAATATTTGAAAACTTGAATAATAATAATCTCTCTCTATTTCTCTCTTTCTCTCTCTCTCACACACTCTTTCTCTCTCTCTCACACTCTCTCTCTCTCCATTTCTATCTCTCTCTATTTCTCTCTCTCTCTCTATTTCTCTCTCTCTCTCTCACACTCTTTCTCTCTCTCCATTTTTCTCTCTCTCTATTTCTCTCTCTCTCACACTCTTTCTCTCTCTCTCTCACACTCTCTCTCTCCATTTCTATCTCTCTCTATTTCTCTATTTTTCTCTCTCTCTATTTCTCTCTCTCTCTCTATTTCTCTCTCTCTCTCTCACACTCTTTCTCTCTCTCCATTTTTCTCTCTCTCTATTTCTCTCTCTCTCACACTCTTTCTCTCTCTCTCTCACACTCTCTCTCTCCATTTCTATCTCTCTCTATTTCTCTATTTTTCTCTCTCTATTTCTCTCTCTATTTCTCTCTCTCCCTCACTTCCTCCAGGCCTACTAGCGTTTGGAGTGAAGGAGTCAGCCATGGTGAACAAGGTGTTCACTTGTATTAATGTGTTAGTACTGGTGTTCGTGGTCATCTCAGGGCTGGTCAAAGGAACTGTAAAGAACTGGCATCTGAACCCCGATGAAATCCTCAACATCACTGTCAACGCAACACTGAAGTGAGTCAGGGATCAGGGAACAGATAGATATGTGTATTTGCTGCTCAATGCTGCCTGTGTTTTTGCTTTAGATAGTCATCTGCACTACTGAGAATTTGTTTCTGAGCACGTGTGTGTGTGTGTGTGTGTGTGTGTGTGTGTGTGTGTGTGTGTGTGTGTGTGTGTGTGTGTGTGTGTGTGTGTGTGTGTGTGTGTGTGTGTGTGTGTGTGTGTGTGTGTGCGCTCC
Source organism: Oncorhynchus masou masou (assembly GCF_036934945.1). Lineage (NCBI taxonomy): Eukaryota > Metazoa > Chordata > Actinopteri > Salmoniformes > Salmonidae > Oncorhynchus > Oncorhynchus masou. Next base: position 16,947 of record NW_027010966.1, on the reverse strand, counting down.
TCTCCTCCAGTATGACAGAGTCCTTGCCATCGAAGGAGAGTCTGGGTCAGGGAGGCTTCATGCCGTTTGGCTTTACTGGGGTCCTGTCTGGAGCAGCAACCTGTTTCTATGCCTTCGTAGGCTTTGACTGTATCGCCACCACCGGTCAGTACACTTATCAAGGCTTTATAAGGAATTCATCATGTCTTCATTAACCTCTGAATTTCCTGCTTTTTTTTCCATCCAGAATCCAGGAATCTTCCAACCAGAATTTCAGGAGGGAAAAAAATCAGGAATTTTGGGGAAAATTACCAGACGTTTGTAGTACTCTCTGTCTCTCCCTGTAGGGGAGGAGGTGGAGAACCCTCAGAGTGGCATCGGCATCGTAGCCTCTCTCCTCATCTGTTTCCTTTAACCCCTGACCTTTAACCCCTATAGGTGAGGTAAAGAACCCTCCGAGAGCCATCCCAATAGGCATCGTAGCCTCTCTCCTCATCTGTTTCCTTTAACCCCTGACCTTTAATCCCTATAGGTGAGGTAAAGAACCCTCCGAGAGCCATCCCAATAGGCATCGTAGCCTCTCTCCTCATCTGTTTCCTTTAACCCCTGACCTTTAACCCCTATAGGTGAGGAGGTATAGAACCCCCCCCCCGAGAGCCATCCCAATAGGCATCGTAGCCTCTCTCCTCATCTGTTTCCTTTAACCCCTGACCTTTAACCCCTATAGGTGAGGAAGTAAAGAACCCTCCGAGAGCCATCCCAATAGGCATCGTTGCCTCTCTCTTCATCTGTTTCCTTTAACCCCTGACCTTTAACCCCTATAGGTGAGGTAAAGAACCCTCAGAGAGCCATCCCAATAGGCATCATAACCTCTCTCCTCATCTGTTTCCTTTAACCCCTGACCTTTAACCCCTATAGGTGAGGTAAAGAACCCTCCGAGAGCCATCCCAATAGGCATCGTAGCCTCTCTCCTCATCTGTTTCCTTTAACCCCTGACCTTTAACCCCTATAGGTGAGGAGGTAAAGAACCCTCCGAGAGCCATCCCAATTGGCATCGTAGCCTCTCTCTTCATCTGTTTCCTTTAACCCCTGACCTTTAACCCCTATAGGTGAGGAGGTAAAGAACCCTCAGAGAGCCATCCCATTAGGCATCGTAGCCTCTCTCCTCATCTGTTTCCTTTAACCCCTGACCTTTAACCCCTATAGGTGAGGAGGTAAAGAACCCTCCGAGAGCCATCCCATTAGGCATCGTAGCCTCTCTCCACATCTGTTTTCTTTAACCCCTGACCTTTAACCCCTATAGGTGAGGAGGTAAAGAACCCTCCGAGAGCCATCCCAATAGGCATCGTAGCCTCTCTCCTCATCTGCTTCCTTTAACCCCTGACCTTTAACCCCTATAGGTGAGGAGGTAAAGAACCCACAGAGAGCCATCCCAATAGGAATCGTAGCCTCTCTCCTCATCTGTTTCCTTTAACCCCTGACCTTTAACCCCTATAGGTGAGGAGGTAAAGAACCCTCCGAGAGCCATCCCAATTGGCATCGTAGCCTCTCTCTTCATCTGTTTCCTTTAACCCCTGACCTTTAACCCCTATAGGTGAGGAGGTAAAGAACCATCAGAGAGCCATCCCATTAGGCATCGTAGCCTCTCTCCTCATCTGTTTCCTTTAACCCCTGACCTTTAACCCCTATAGGTGAGGAGGTAAAGAACCCCCCCGAGAGCCATCCCAATAGGCATCGTAGCCTCTCTCCTCATCTGTTTCCTTTAACCCCTGACCTTTAACCCCTATAGGTGAGGTAAAGAACCCTCCGAGAGCCATCCCAATAGGCATCGTAGCCTCTCTCCTCATCTGTTTCCTTTAACCCCTGACCTTTAACCCCTATAGGTGAGGAGGTAAAGAACCCTCCGAGAGCCATCCCAATAGGCTTCGTAGCCTCTCTCCTCATCTGTTTCCTTTAACCCCTGACCTTTAACCCCTATAGGTGAGGAGGTAAAGAACCCTCCGAGAGCCATCCCAATAGGCATCGTTGCCTCTCTCTTCATCTGTTTCCTTTAACCCCTGACCTTTAACCCCTATAGGTGAGGAGGTAAAGAACCCTCAGAGAGCCATCCCAATAGGCATCATAACCTCTCTCTTCATCTGTTTCCTTTAACCTCTGCCCTTTAACCCCTATAGGTGAGGAGGTAAAGAACCCACAGAGAGCCATCCCAATCGGAATCGTAGCCTCTCTCCTCATCTGTTTCGTGGCCTACTTCGGAGTGTCTGGTGCCCTCACCATGATGATGCCCTACTATATGTTGGATAAGAACAGTCCTCTGCCTGTAGCCTTTAAACACGTAGGCTGGGAGGGAGCCACCTACGCTGTGGCTGTAGGGTCACTGTGTGCTCTGTCCACCAGGTAAGCTGGCCTACAGTGTTTGTGCTTCACACAATTTATGTTCCTGGTCTTTAACAAGAGTTGGAGGAAGCCCTAACAATCAGGTTAGGCTAGATTAATGGGATATGTTTGTGATTATTAGATTATTTTTAATTTAACTAGGCAAGTCAGTTAAGAACAAATTCTTATTTTCAATGACAGCCTGTTTAGGGGAGATTTGTACCTTGTCAGCTCGGGGATTTGAATTTGCAACCTTTCGGTTACTAGTCCAACGCTCTAAACCACTAGGCCCCATTAATGGGTTATTCCTTAGATTATTAGATTAATGGGCTGCACCTTAGATTAATAGATTAATGGGCTATGCCTTAGATTATTAGATTAATGGGCAAGGCATTAGACTGTTAGATTAATGGGCTATGCCTTAGACTGTTAGATTAATGGGCTATGCCTTAGACTGTTAGATTAATGGGCTATGCCTTAGATTAGTAGATTAATGGGCTATGCCTTAGATTAATAGATTAATGGGCTATGCATTAGACTGTTAGATTAATGGGCTATGCATTAGACTGTTATATTAATGGGCTATGCATTAGACTGTTAGATTAATGGGCTATGCATTAGACTGTTAGATTAATGGGCTATGCATTAGACTGTTAGATTAATGGGCTATGCCTTAGATTATTAGACTAATGGGCTATACCTTAGATTATTAGACTAATGGGCTATACCTTAGATTATTAGACTAATGGGCTATACCTTAGATTATTAGATTAATGGGCTAGGCCTTAGATTATTAGACTAATGGGCTATACCTTAGATTATTAGACTAATGGGCTATACCTTAGATTAATAGATTAATGGGCTATGCATTAGACTGTTAGATTAATGGGCTATGCATCAGACTGTTAGATTAATGGGCTATGCCTTAGATTAATAGATGCTGATTGTTGTTACTGTTCCAGATGCTAATATAATAATTTGTGTGAATAATACATTAAGTACACAAAGGAAAGTGTAACCTTGTGTTGCATTCTCCCTTGTCCAGTAGCTTTGTGTGTGTTTAACGCTGTATCTCCCTGTGTGGCACGGCTCTCCTATCTCCCTACTAGCCTGCTAGGCTCCATGTTCCCCATGCCTCGTGTCATCTGGGCCATGGCTCAGGACGGACTCCTCTTCAAGAGTCTGGCCCAGATCAGCGACCGAACCAAAACCCCTCTAATCGCTACAGTAACCTCTGGAATGGTGGCAGGTGAGACTAGAACCCTTTCTAACCAGTTTAAACCACTAACAGGGCTGCTAACCTCACCCCCCCCCCCCTTACAGCTCCCTCCCTACAGGAATCAACCAATGCTGGCGCTGTTTCCCTGGTTACCTCAACATGCTACTGTTCACAGTGCACCTGCTTAGAAGACCTGACCAAACCTAGATTAACTGTGGATAGACCAGGGGTATTCAAATCTTACCCTTGGGGCACGGCGTACTACTGATATTATTACCCTGGGGGCACGGCGTACTACTGATATTATTACCCTGGGGGTACGGAGTACTACTGATATTATTACCCTGGGGGTATGGAGTACTACTGATATTATTACCCTGGGGGTACGGAGTACTACTGATATTATTACCCTGGGGGTACGGAGTACTACTGATATTATTACCCTGGGGCTAGGGGTACGGAGTACTACTGATATTATTACCCTGGGGTACGGAGTACTACTGATATTATTACCCTGGGGTACGGAGTACTACTGATATTATTACCCTGGGGGTACGGAGTACTACTGATATTATTACCCTGGGGGTACGGAGTACTACTGATATTATTACCCTGGGGGTACGGAGTACTACTGATATTATTACCCTGGGGCTAGGGGTACGGAGTGGTACTGATATTATTACCCTGGGGTACGGAGTACTACTGATATTATTACCCTGGGGGTACGGAGTACTACTGATATTATTACCCTGGGGGTACGGAGTACTACTGATATTATTACCCTGGGGGTAGTGAGTACTACTGATATTATTACCCTGGGGGTATGGAGTACTACTGATATTATTACCCTGGGGGTACGGAGTACTACTGATATTATTACCCTGGGGTACGGAGTACTACTGATATTATTACCCTGGGGCTAGGGTACGGAGTACTACTGATATTATTACCCTGGGGTGCGGAGTACTACTGATATTATTACCCTGGGGGTACGGAGTACTACTGATATTATTACCCTGGGGTGCGGAGTACTACTGATATTATTACCCTGGGGGCGGAGTACTACTGATATTATTACCCTGGGGGTGCGGAGTACTACTGATATTATTACCCTGGGGTGCGGAGTACTACTGATATTATTACCCTGGGGCTAGGGGTGGAGTACTACTGATATTATTACCCTGGGGTACGGAGTACTACTGATATTATTACCCTGGGGCTAGGGGTACGGAGTACTACTGATATTATTACCCTGGGGCTACGGAGTACTACTGATATTACTGATATTATTACCCTGGGGGTACGGAGTACTACTGATATTATTACCCTGGGGGTACGGAGTACTACTGATATTATTACCCTGGGGGTACGGAGTACTACTGATATTATTACCCTGGGGCTAGGGGTACGGAGTACTACTGATATTATTACCCTGGGGGTACGTAGTACTACTGATATTATTACCCTGGGGCTACGGAGTACTACTGATATTATTACCCTGGGGCTACGGAGTACTACTGATATTATTACCCTGGGCTACGGTACTACTGATATTATTACCCTGAATGCGGAGTACTACTGATATTATTACCCTGGGGGTACGGAGTACTACTGATATTATTACCCTGGGGGTACGGAGTACTACTGATATTATTACCCTGGGGCTACGGAGTACTACTGATATTATTACCCTGGGGATACGGAGTACTACTGATATTTTTACCCTGGGGCTACGGAGTACTACTGATATTATTACCCTGGGGGCACGGAGTACTACTGATATTATTACCCTGGGGTACGGAGTACTACTGATATTATTACCCTGGGTGCGGAGTACTACTGATATTATTACCCTGGGGCACGGAGTACTACTGATATTATTACCCTGGGGCTAGGGTGCGAGTACTACTGATATTATTACCCTGGGGGTGCGAGTACGGAGTACTACTGATATTATTACCCTGGGGGCACGGAGTACTACTGATATTATTACCCTGGGGGTATGGAGTACTACTGATATTATTACCCTGGGGTACGGAGTACTACTGATATTATTACCCTGGGGCTACGGAGTACTACTGATATTATTACCCTGGGGCTACGGAGTACTACTGATATTATTACCCTGGGGCTAGGGGTACGGAGTACTACTGATATTATTACCCTGGGGCTACGGAGTACTACTGATATTATTACCCTGGGGGTACGGAGTACTACTGATATTATTACCCTGGGGGTACGGAGTACTACTGATATTATTACCCTGGGGGTACGGAGTACTACTGATATTATTACCCTGGGGTACGGAGTACTACTGATATTATTACCCTGGGGGTACGGAGTACTACTGATATTATTATCCTGGGGCTACGGAGTACTACTGATATTATTACCCTGGGGTACGGAGTACTACTGATATTATTACCCTGGGGCAATGGAGTACTACTGATATTATTACCCTGGGGCTAGGGTACGGAGTACTACTGATATTATTACCCTGGGGGTACGGAGTACTACTGATATTATTACCCTGGGGTACGGAGTACTACTGATATTATTACCCTGGGGTAGTGGAGTACTACTGATATTATTACCCTGGAGGTACGGTACTACTGATATTATTACCCTGGAGGTACGGAGTACTACTGATATTATTACCCTGGGGGTACGGAGTACTACTGATATTATTACCCTGGGGGTACGGAGTACTACTGATATTATTACCCTGGGGTACGGAGTACTACTGATATTATTACCCTGGGGCTAGGGGTACGGAGTACTACTGATATTATTACCCTGGGGCTACGGAGTACTACTGATATTATTACCCTGGGGTACGGAGTACTACTGATATTATTACCCTGGGGGTACGGAGTACTACTGATATTATTACCCTGGGGGTATGGAGTACTACTGATATTATTACCCTGGGGGTACGGAGTACTACTGATATTATTACCCTGGGGGTACGGAGTACTACTGATTTTCTGTTCTACCTGATCATTTATTGCACCCATCTGGTGTCCCATGTCTAAACCAGTCCCTAATTAAAGGGGAAGAATGCTGGTGTCCCAGGTCTAAACCAGTCCCTAATTAAAGGGGAAGAATGCTGGTGTCCCAGGTCTAAACCAGCCCCTAATTAAAGGCGAAGAATGCTGGTGTCCCAGGTCTAAACCAGTCCCTAATTAAAGGGGAAGAATGCTGGTGTCCCAGGTCTAAACCAGTCCCTAATTAAAGGGGAAGAATGCTGGTTTCCCAGGTCTAAACCAGTCCCTAATTAAAGGCGAAGAATGCTGGTGTCCCAGGTCTAAACCAGTCCCTAATTAAAGGGGAAGAATGCTGGTGTCCCAGGTCTAAACCAGTCCCTAATTAAAGGTGAAGAATGCTGGTTTCCCAGGTCTAAACCAGTCCCTAATTAAAGGGGAAGAATGCTGGTTTCCCAGGTCTAAACCAGTCCCTAATTAAAGGCGAAGAATGCTGGTGTCCCAGGTCTAACCCAGTCCCTAATTAAAGGGGAAGAATGCTGGTGTCCCAGGTCTAAACCAGTCCCTAATTAAAGGTGAAGAATGCTGGTGTCCCAGGTCTAAACCAGTCCCTAATTAAAGGCGAAGAATGCTGGTGTCCCAGGTCTAAACCAGTCCCTAATTAAAGGGGAAGAATGCTGGTGTCCCAGGTCTAAACCAGTCCCTAATTAAAGGGGAAGAATGCTGGTGTCCCAGGTCTAAACCAGTCTCTAATTAAAGGGGAAGAATGCTGGTGTCCCAGGTCTAAACCAGTCCCTAATTAAAGGCGAAGAATGCTGGTGTCCCAGGTCTAAACCAGTCCCTAATTGAAGGGGAAGAATGCTGGTGTCCCAGGTCTAAACCAGTCCATAATTAAAGGCGAAGAATGCTGGTATCCCAGGTCTAAACCAGTCCCTAATTAAAGGGGAAGAATGCTGGTGTCCCAGGTCTAAACCAGTCCATAATTAAAGGGGAAGAATGCTGGTGTCCCAGGTCTAAACCAGTCCCTAATTAAAGGGGAAGAATGCTGGTATCCCAGGTCTAAACCAGTCCCTAATTAAAGGGGAAGAATGCTGGTGTCCCAGGTCTAAACCAGTCCCTAATTAAAGGCGAAGAATGCTGGTGTCCCAGGTCTAAACCAGTCCCTAATTAAAGGGGAAGAATGCTGGTGTCCCAGGTCTAAACCAGTCCATAATTAAAGGCGAAGAATGCTGGTATCCCAGGTCTAAACCAGTCCCTAATTAAAGGGGAAGAATGCTGGTGTCCCAGGTCTAAACCAGTCCCTAATTAAAGGGGAAGAATGCTGGTATCCCAGGTCTAAACCAGTCCCTAATTAAAGGGGAAGAATGCTGGTGTCCCAGGTCTAAACCAGTCCCTAATTAAAGGGGAAGAATGCTGGTATCCCAGGTCTAAACCAGTCCCTAATTAAAGGGGAAGAATGCTGGTGTCCCAGGTCTAAACCAGTCCATAATTAAAGGGGAAGAATGCTGGTGTCCCAGGTCTAAACCAGTCCCTAATTAAAGGGGAAGAATTTGAATTTGAGGGGATTCTATATCTATGAGAGAGACACTCATCTTATCTGCTCTACATGTTTATTACGGGCAGACAGATCCTATGGCTCTGAGGTTCTGTGTGTCTGGTAGGTGCACTGGGAACTGCAGCAGTTGAAACCATGTTTCTGGACTTCATGGAGAGACTTGGAGTGTTTTTGGGTTATAAATCTTTGCCCCCTTCCTCCTCCTCCTCCTCCACCCCTGGCCTCCTCTTCCTCCTCCTCCTCCACCCTGGCCTCTCCTCTACCTCCTCCTCCTCCACCCCTGGCCTCTCCTCTTCCTCCTCCTCCTCCACCCCTGACCTCTACTCTTCCTCCACCTCCTCCTCCTCCCCTGGCCTCTCCTCTTCCTCTACCTCCTCCCTCTCCTCTTCTCCTCCTCCTCCACCCCTGGCCTCTCCTCTTCCTCCTCCTCTTCCACCCCTGGCCTCTCCTCTTCCTCCTCCTCTTCCACCCCTGGCCTCTCCTCTTCCTCCTCATCCTCCACCTCTGGTCTCTTCCTCCTCCTCCACCCCTGGCCTCTCATCTTCCTCTTCCTCCTCCACCCCTGGCCTCTCCTCTTCCTCCACCTCTGGCCTCTTCCTCCTCCTCCACCCCTGGCCTCTCCTCTTCCTCCACTGCCTCCTCCACCCCTGGCCTCTCCTCTTCCTCCTCCCCCCTGGCCTCTCCTCCTCCTCCACCCCTGGCTTCTCCTCTTACTCCCCCCTCTACTCCTGGCCTCTTCCTCCACCTCCTCCTCCCTCTCCTCTACGCCTCCCTCTCCTCTACTCCTCTCCTCTTCCTCCACCTCCTCCTCCTCCCCTGGCCTCTCCTCTTCCTCTACCTCCTCCCTCTCCTCTTCTCCTCCTCCTCCACCCCTGGCCTCTCCTCTTCCTCCTCCTCTTCCACCCCTGGCCTCTCCTCTTCCTCCTCCTCTTCCACCCCTGGCCTCTCCTCTTCCTCCTCATCCTCCTCCACCTCTGGTCTCTTCCTCCTCCTCCACCCCTGGTCTCTCATCTTCCTCTTCCTCCTCCACCCCTGGCCTCTCCTCTTCCTCCACCTCTGGCCTCTTCCTCCTCCTCCACCCCTGGCCTCTCCTCTTCCTCCACCGCCTCCTCCACCCCTGGCCTCTCCTCTTCCTCCTCCCCCCTGGCCTCTCCTCCTCCTCCACCCCTGGCTTCTCCTCTTACTCCCCCCTCTACTCCTGGCCTCTTCCTCCACCTCCTCCTCCCTCTCCTCTACGCCTCCCTCTCCTCTACTCCTCTCCTCTTCCTCCACCTTCTCCTCCTCCTCCCCTGGCCTCTCCACTTCCTCCTCCCCTGGCCTCTCCCCTTCCTCCTCCTTCTCCCCTGGCCTCTCATCCTCCTCTCCTCTTCCTCCTCCACCCCTGGCCTCTCCTCTTCCTCCTCCTCCTCCACCCCTGGCCTCTCCTCCCTCTCCCCCTCCCCTCCTATAGCCTTCTAGGCTCCATGTTTCCTCTACCTCGTATAATCTTTGCCATGGCCCGCGATGGTCTCCTCTTCTCCTTTCTGGCCAAGGTCAGTGAGAGGAAGTCGCCAATCAACTCCACCATTGCGTCAGGTTTCATGTCCGGTAAGACTGTGTTAGAGGTCAAGGGTTAAGCTCAGAGCTGATCTGTATCTGGCAGTAACAAGCCTATGCCCACCTGAGGAGGAGAGAGGGGGTAGCAGACAGAGACTTTAGGTTGAACGGACTAAAGAGAACTGTGATTTAGTTAAGAACAAGTAAAACATTATGTGAAACAGACAGTCCATTAGTCTCGACTCTTCAAAAGTTTGAAAAATGCTGTCGTTTCTCTTCATTATTTTCTGTATGTGAATTGAAGGTGACTACTGTATGTCTAGCCTACTGGTTGTTGTGATACTGTACCGTGACTTGAATATATTGTGTGTAACATTGTTCACAGGAAATGAAATCATAACGGGCAGTTGTAGAGTCACCCATCGTGTTCATTCTTACTGTACAGTGCAGATGCCTAATGCCAGAATCAAATACAATCATGTCATTTGTTTTGGTGGTTTCCCAGACACAGATGTAAACCTCGTCCTGAAAAAGAACGTATTTTAGATGGACTATCTGTGTCCAGGAACTCCGCCCATGAATGTGTGCATTGGCTTGTATTTTAAACGGGGTTATTCTGGGATAGATCCTGGCATATTTCTGAATGGTCTTTGACGCCTTCCTACAGCGGTGATGGCCTTCCTGTTTGACCTGAAAGACCTGGTTGATCTGATGTCTATCGGCACCCTGCTCGCCTACACCTTGGTGGCAGCCTGTGTTCTAGTACTCAGGTTAGTACCCTACATGCTACACCCTACACCCTGCTAGCCTACACCCTGCTACCCTACACCCTGCTAGCCTACACCTTGGTGGCAGCCTGTGTTCTAGTACTCAGGTTAGTACCCTACATACTACACCCTACACCCTGCTAGCCTACACCTTAGTGGCAGCCTGTGTTCTAGTTCTCAGGTTAGTACCCTACATACTACACCCTGCTAGCCTACACCCTGCTAGCCTACACCTTGGTGGCAGCCTGCGTTCTAGTACTCAGGTTAGTACCCTACACCCTACACCCTGCTACCCTACACCCTGCTAGCCTACACCTTAGTGGCAGCCTGTGTTCTAGTACTCCGGTTAGTACCCTACATACTACACCCTACACCCTCCTAGCCTACACCTTGGTGGCAGCCTGTGTTCTAGTACTCAGGTTAGTACCCTACATACTACATACTACACCCTGCTCGCCTACACCTTGGTGGCAGCCTGTGTTCTAGTACTCAGGTTAGTACCCTACATACTACACCCTACACCCTCCTAGCCTACACCTTGGTGGCAGCCTGTGTTCTAGTACTCAGGTTAGTACCCTACATACTACATACTACACCCTGCTAGACTACACCTTGGTGGAAGCCTGTGTTCTAGTACTCAGGTGAGTACCCTACATACTACACCCTACACCCTGCTAGCCTACACCTTGGTAGCAGCCTGTGTTCTAGTACTCAGGTTAGTACCCTACATACTACACCCTACACCCTGCTAGCCTACACCTTGGTGGCAGCCTGTGTTCTAGTTCTCAGGTTAGTACCCTACATACTACACCCTACACCCTGCTACCCTACACCCTGCTAGCCTACACCCTGCTCGCCTACACCTTAGTGGCAGCCTGTGTTCTAGTACTCCGGTTAGTACCCTACATACTACACCCTACACCCTGCTAGCCTACACCTTGGTGGCAGCCTGCGTTCTAGTACTCAGGTTAGTACCCTACACCCTACACCCTGCTACCCTACACCCTGCTAGCCTACACCTTGGTGGCAGCCTGCGTTCTAGTACTCAGGTGAGTACCCTACATACTACACCCTACACCCTGCTACCCTACACCCTGCTAGCCTACACCCTGCTCGCCTACACCTTGGTGGCAGCCTGTGTTCTAGTACTCAGGTTAGTACCCTACATACTACACCCTACACCCTGCTAGCCTACACCTTGGTGGCAGCCTGTGTTCTAGTACTCAGGTTAGTACCCTACATACTACACCCTGCTAGCCTACACCTTGGTGGCTGCCTGTGTTCTAGTACTCAGGTTAGTACCCTACATGCTACACCCTGCTAGCCTACACCTTGTTGGCTGCCTGTGTTCTAGTACTCAGGTTAGTACCCTACATGCTACACCCTGCTAGCCTACACCTTGTTGGCTGCCTGTGTTCTAGTACTCAGGTTAGTACCCTACATACTACACCCTACACCCTGCTAGCCTACACCTTGGTGGCAGCCTGTGTTCTAGTTCTCAGGTTAGTACCCTACATACTACACCCTACACCCTGCTACCCTACACCCTGCTAGCCTACACCTTGGTGGCAGCCTGTGTTCTAGTACTCAGGTTAGTACCCTACATACTACACCCTACACCCTGCTAGCCTACACCTTAGTGGCAGCCTGTGTTCTAGTACTCAGGTTAGTACCCTACATACTACACCCTACACCCTGCTAGCCTACACCTTGGTGGCAGCCTGCGTTCTAGTACTCAGGTTAGTACCCTACACCCTACACCCTGCTACCCTACACCCTGCTAGCCTACACCTTAGTGGCAGCCTGTGTTCTAGTACTCCGGTTAGTACCCTACATACTACATACTACACCCTGCTCGCCTACACCTTGGTGGCAGCCTGTGTTCTAGTACTCAGGTTAGTACCCTACATACTACATACTACACCCTGCTAGACTACACCTTGGTGGAAGCCTGTGTTCTAGTACTCAGGTTAGTACCCTACATACTACACCCTACACCCTGCTAGCCTACACCTTGGTAGCAGCCTGTGTTCTAGTACTCAGGTTAGTACCCTACATACTACACCCTACACCCTCCTAGCCTACACCTTGGTGGCAGCCTGTGTTCTAGTTCTCAGGTTAGTACCCTACATACTACACCCTACACCCTGCTACCCTACACCCTGCTAGCCTACACCTTGGTGGCAGCCTGTGTTCTAGTACTCAGGTTAGTACCCTACATACTACACCCTACACCCTGCTAGCCTACACCTTGGTGGCAGCCTGTGTTCTAGTTCTCAGGTTAGTACCCTACATACTACACCCTACACCCTGCTACCCTACACCCTGCTAGCCTACACCTTGGTGGCAGCCCCTGTGTTCTAGTACTCAGGTTAGTACCCTACATACTACACCCTACACCCTGCTAGCCTACACCTTGGTGGCAGCCTGTGTTCTAGTTCTCAGGTTAGTACCCTACATACTACACCCTGCTACCCTACACCCTGCTAGCCTACACCTTGGTGGCAGCCTGTGTTCTAGTTCTCAGGTTAGTACCCTACATACTACACCCTACACCCTGCTACCCTACACCCTGCTAGCCTACACCTTGGTGGCAGCCTGTGTTCTAGTACTCAGGTTAGTACCCTACATACTACACCCTACACCCTGCTAGCCTACACCTTGGTGGCAGCCTGTGTTCTAGTTCTCAGGTTAGTACCCTACATACTACACCCTACACCCTGCTACCCTACACCCTGCTAGCCTACACCTTGGTGGCAGCCTGTGTTCTAGTACTCAGGTTAGTACCCTACATACTACACCCTACACCCTGCTAGCCTACACCTTGGTGGCAGCCTGTGTTCTAGTTCTCAGGTTAGTACCCTACATACTACACCCTACACCCTGCTACCCTACACCCTGCTAGCCTACACCTTGGTGGCAGCCTGTGTTCTAGTACTCAGGTTAGTACCCTACATACTACACCCTACACCCTGCTAGCCTACACCTTAGTGGCAGCCTGTGTTCTAGTACTCAGGTTAGTACCCTACATACTACACCCTACACCCTGCTAGCCTACACCTTAGTGGCAGCCTGTGTTCTAGTACTCAGGTTAGTACCCTACATACTACACCCTACACCCTGCTAGCCTACACCTTGGTAGCAGCCTGTGTTCTAGTACTCAGGTTAGTACCCTACATACTACACCCTACACCCTGCTAGCCTACACCTTGGTGGCAGCCTGTGTTCTAGTTCTCAGGTTAGTACCCTACATACTACACCCTACACCCTGCTACCCTACACCCTGCTAGCCTACACCTTGGTGGCAGCCTGTGTTCTAGTACTCAGGTTAGTACCCTACATACTACACCCTACACCCTCCTACCCTACACCCTGCTAGCCTACACCTTGGTGGCAGCCTGTGTTCTAGTTCTCAGGTTAGTACCCTACATACTACACCCTACACCCTGCTACCCTACACCCTGCTAGCCTACACCTTGGTGGCAGCCTGTGTTCTAGTACTCAGGTTAGTACCCTACATACTACACCCTACACCCTGCTACCCTACACCCTGCTAGCCTACACCTTAGTGGCAGCCTGTGTTCTAGTACTCAGGTTAGTACCCTACATACTACACCCTACACCCTGCTAGCCTACACCTTGGTGGCAGCCTGTGTTCTAGTACTCAGGTTAGTATCTGCATGGATGATCAGTTCTTGGATCCACAGCTCTGTCTGAATTTCAGAGTGGTTGCATTTCTTCAATCAAATCAAAATCAAATGTATTTATATAGCCCTTCGTACATCAGCTGATATCTCAAAGTGCTGTACAGAAACCCAGCCTAAAACCCCAAACAGCAAGCAATGCAGGTGTAGATGTGGGGTGGCCAGTCCTCTTCTGGCTGTGCCGGGTAGAGATTATAACAGAACATGGCCAAGATGTTCAAATGTTCATAAATGACCAGCATGGTCGAATAATAATAAGGCAGAACAGTTGAAACTGGAGCAGCAGCACGGCCAGGTGGACTGTGGACTGTAAGGAGTCATCATGTCAGGTAGTCCTGAGGCATGGTCCTAGGGCTTAGGTCCTCCGAGAGAGAGGTGGCAGCTTACTGTTTTGCTTCTTTAATGTGGCTATTCTTTCTGTCCTGCAGGTACCAGCCAGAGCAATCCAGTAGGGCCTATCGGATGGCTTCCACGCTGGACGAGCCAGAAACCTTAGAGTCCATTAACGAGGGCAGTGTGGGGATCCTGCCGGGAGCAGAGGAGGTGTTCTGTGCCAAAAACCTGTTGTTCCCTCACAACACAGAACCCAACAACCTGTCTGGCTTCGTAGTCAACATCTGTACCAGTACATTAGGTAAGATACACACACACACACCTATTCAGTTTTGTCCCTGCAGGAGTGTTAGCTCTGGTCACCTCCGTCTCGTCCTTACTGTCTCTGTCTCTCCCTGCAGGAGTGTTGGTGTGTATCTTCTGTGTGGTAGCAGTGCAGGGAGGCTTTGCTTCCTGGTCTGTCTCTCTACTGAGCCTCATATTTACAGCCTGTCTGGCAGTCACTCTACTGGTCTGGAGACAGCCTGAGAGCAAGACCAGTCTCTCCTTCAAGGTATGTTCACTCAGCGGTACCCCACGGTCAGGGACATTTCCTCCCAGGGCCCAGTATGTTTAGAAATCTTCTCTCCTCTTCTCCCTTCTCCCCTCTCCTCCTCTCCTCACGTCTCCTCCCCTCTCCTCCTCTCCTCACGCCTCCTCTCCTCATGCCTCCTCCCTTCTCCTCCTCTCCTCACGCCTCCTCCCCTCTCCTCATGCCTCCTCTCCTCCCTTCTCCTCTCTTCACGCCACCTCTCCTCTCCTCCCAGGTGCCCCTGCTTCCCTTCCTCCCAGTGGCCAGTATGTTTATCAACATCTTCCTGATGTGTCAGCTGGGCCGAGGAACCTGGATACGCTTCTCTTTCTGGATGATCATAGGTACACTACATTTATCTGTACTATATATACATATATATACACTACATTTATCTGTACTATATATATATATACACTACATTTATCTGTACTATATATATATATACACTACATTTATATATATATATATATATATATATATATATATATATATATATATATATACGCTTCTCTTTCTGGATGATCATAGGTACACTACATTTATCTGTACTATATATACATATATACACACTACATTTATCTGTACTATATATACACTACATTTATCTGTACTATATATAAACTACATTTATCTGTACTATATATACACTACATTTATCTGTACTATATATATATATATATATATATATATATATATATACACTACATTTTTCTGTACAATATATACACTACATTTATATGTACTATATATATATATATACACTACATTTATCTGTACTATATATATATACACACTACATTTATCTGTACTATATATACACTACATTTATCTGTACTATATATACACTACATTTATCTGTACTATATATACACTACATTTATCTGTACTATATATACACTACATTTATCTGTACTATATATATATATACACTACATTTATCTGTACTATATATATATACACTACATTTATCTGTACTATATATATATACACTACATTTATCTGTACTATATATATACACTACATTTATCTGTACTATATGTATACACTACATTTATCTGTACTATATATACACTACATTTATCTGTACAATATTTACACTACATTTATCTGTACTATATATACACTACATTTATCTGTACTATATATATATATATATATATACACTACATTTATCTGTACTATATGTACACTACATTTATCTGTACTATATATACACTACATTTATCTGTACTATATGTACACTACATTTATCTGTACTATATATATACACTACATTTATCTGTACTATATATACACTACATTTATCTGTACTATATGTACACTACATTTATCTGTACTATATATACACTACATTTATCTGTACTATATATACACTACATTTATCTGTACTATATATACACTACATTTATCTGTACTATATATATATATACACTACATTTATCTGTACTATATATATATATACACTACATTTATCTGTACTATATGTACACTACATTTATCTGTACTATATATACACTACATTTATCTGTACTATATATACACTACATTTATCTGTACTATATGTACACTACATTTATCTGTACTATATATACACTACATTTATCTGTACTATATGTACACTACATTTATCTGTACTATATATATGTACACTAAATTTATCTGTACTATATATACACTACATTTATCTGTACTATATATATGTACACTACATCTATCTGTACTATATATACACTACATTTATCTGTACTATATGTACACTACATTTATCTGTATTATATATACACTACATTTATCTGTACTATATGTACACTACATTTATCTGTACAATATTTACACTACATTTATCTGTACTATATATACACTACATTTATCTGTACAATATATACACTACATTTATCTGTACTATATATATGCACTACA
>NW_027010965.1:0-27263 GCF_036934945.1 Oncorhynchus masou masou | reverse complement strand
ATTGGTCCGATCTCTCCTACTCCTCCTCAGAGGAAGAAGACGAGCGTTACAGTATGGGACACTTTCAAATGTACTTTTAGAGGCCATTAAATACAATACTCATCATTAACACAAAAGCAGTTTTGGTCAAAGGAGATGAGACTTACAAAGGAAATAGAGGAAGTAACAGCGCAGGTAGATGGTCATGGAAACTATAGAGGCACAAAATAGGTTAGAGGAACAAACAAAAAGAATTGAGGTACTTATTCAAGAACAATCAAGTGTAATGTCACTAAATAAAGTGAATTGGGTGGAAAGTTCTGAAAAATGCACAAAATGTTTCTTGAATCTTCAACATAATTACAAATTCTACCAAAAAGAATTTATAGAAACTCGTTACCATGAATCACCAAATTATATTTTGAAAGAGGGAGCCAAATACTTTAGCATATGTTTTATTTTCAGTCTCCTCCATTTCCACTGAATGATGTCAACTGTAAGGATTTATTTCCTAATAATATTGTAAAAATTAACAAATTTACAGAAATACCTGTGTGAAGGCCAACTTACAGAAGAACCTTTTCAGGGAATAAAATATTTTAGTTTGAAAAAACACCAGGGCTTGACGGTATACCAGTAGAGGTATACAAGACCTTTTGTTGATGTACTCAAAGATCCCGTATTAGCATGTTTTAATAACTTGTACAAATGGTAGACTTTCAGGTACTCAACAAGAAGGTCTGATTTCATTACTACTAATACAGGACCCAGGTGGTAGGTATAAAGATCCAGTCCATTTAAAAAACTGGAGGCCTCTAACACTTCAATGTTGCAATGCAAAAATCCTGGCGAAATGCAAAGCATATAGAATAAAAATGGTTATACCAGATATTGTCTATCCTGATCAGACAGATTTCTTACATGGACAATATATTGGAGATAATATACGACAATTACTTGAAACAATTGAGCATTATGAAATATCGAAGATTCCAGGCCTGGTCTTCATAGCAGATTTTGAAAAGGCGTTTGATAAAGTATGACTAGAATTTATATATAAATGCCTGGATAACATTAATTTCGTTGAATCTCTCATACAATGGGTTGAAGTTACGTGCAGCAATCCCAGATGTAAAATAGTAAATAATGGTTATGTAACCGATGTGAAATGGCTAGCTAGTTAGTGGGATGCGCACTAATAGCATTTCAATCGGTGATGTAGTTGTTCCCCAAGCTCTGCAAGCGCATTGGCTTTTGTGGAGCTATGGGTAACGATGCTTCCAGGCGCTTTTGTCGATGTGTGCAGAGGGTCCCTAGTTCGAGCCCAGGTAGGGGCGGAGGAGAGGTACGGAAGCTATACTGTTACATTGACTTTGTTGACCCGGATCACTAGTTGCTGCGGAAAGGAGGAGGTCAAAGAGGGGTGAGTGTGAAATGGTTAGCGGGTTTGCGCTAATAGCGTTTCAATTGGCGACGTCCTCGCTCTGAGACCTTGAAGTAGTTGTTCCCCATGCTCTGCAAGGGCCGAGGCTTATGTGGAGCGATGGGTAACGATGCTTTGAGGGTGGCTGTTGTCAATGTGTGCAGAGGGTCCTGGTTCAAGACAAGGAGAGGGACGGAAGCTATACTGTTACATCTCAGAAAGTATTGAGCTTTTAAGAGAAGTAAAACATGGCTGTCCGTTGGCTCCATATCTATTCATTATGGCCATTGAAATACTAGCTATTACAATTAGATCCAACAAGAACATCAAGGGGTTAGAAATCTGGGGGATAAAAACAAAAGTTTCAATGTATGGCGATGATTCTAGTTGTTCCTTATATCCCAATCTGGATCCCTGCATAGTCTCGTTGAAGATCTTGATCACTTTTCTAGCCTCTCTGGGATAAATCATAATTATGACAAGTGTACCATATTACATATTGGATCGTTAAAGAATACAGTGTTGACACTGCCATGTAGTTTACCAATAAAATTTGAGGATGGTGAAGTAGATTTCAATTTCAATAGAAAGTTAGCAAAAATAGACAAGATTCTGCAACCATGGAGAGATTATCTATGGAAAAATCCATTGATGAACTCTTTGGTCCTATCACAGTTTACTTACTCACTAATGGCACTGCCTACTCCAGATGACTCCTTTTATAAATCATATGAGCCAAAAAAATTCATTTGATTTGGGATGCTAAGCCAGACAAAATTAAACGTGCTTATTTATATAATGAATATGAGTTTGGGTTTAAAACCTCTCACTAAAAGCATCACTCACACATAAATTATACTTAAACCCAAACTGGTTCCACAGTAGATTATTAAGAAAGGCTCATCATTTGTTCAAAAATTGCCTTTTTGTCTTTACACAGATTATGACTTCTCATTTCCAACTAATTGAAAATAAAATGTTGTTTAAAGTATTGCCATTTCTTAAGCAAGCCATAGAAAGCTGGTTTCAATTTCAGTTTTATCCTCCAGAAAATATAGAAGAAATATGTCATGGTTAAATTCAAATCTACTGATTAACAAAGAAAAAACACTATTTATGGAAAACATGTTTAAAAATGGTATTATATTTGTTAATAATATTATGAATAGAAATGGAAGAGTTATGTCACATATGCAGTTATCAAAAATCTGTGGTAATATCTGCTCAATCCAAATGTACAACCAACTGACTGCAGCATTACTACAAAAATGAATGAGGCAAGTGGAAAAGGGAGAAGGTAGGGAACTTGTTTGCCTGCCAAATATTAAAGATACAAACTGTCTGAAAGGAACTAACAGAAATAGAAAAATATACCAGTTTCATCTGAGGACGTAAATGTTGACAGCTGCGCCATACAGGTAACAAAATAAATGGGAGGAGATCTGATGTACCAATTCCGTGGCATATGGTTTATGAATGGGTACAAAAAACGGCACTTGATTCAACACTTAGAGTATTTCAATGTAAATTACTATACACAATTCTTGCCACCAACAGAATGCTATATCTAGGGGGCAGACAACAATCTCAGATATGTAGATTTTGCTGCGAAGAGACAGAATCACTAAATCATTTATTCTGGTATTGCCCTTATGTAGATTGTTTCTGGTCACAGGTTCAGGAATGGTGAAAAAATCACAACATTAACCTTACAAATAGCAGTGTTCGGCGATTTGGAAAGCCATAGTCATCAAAAATATAATAATACTTATAGGAAATATGTTCATCTTAAACTCACAACCTGTGGATAAAATATGATTAGAAAGGTTCAAACATTATGTAAAACATCACAGCACAATTGAAAAACATATGACACATGGAAACCAAATGAGGGTGGTCTATGGTGATAGGTGGGATGGGCTTAGTGGCTGAGGGTTGGGTTTAAAGAGCTGAGGTCTATGGTGATAGGTGGGATGGGCTGAGAGTGGCTGAGGGTGGGGTTAAAGAGCTGAGGTCTATAGTGATAGGTGGGATGGGCTGAGTGGCTGAGGGGTGGGGTTAAAGAGTTTATGTTTGGTAATGTATTATAGTTATGTGACTGCTTTATATAAAACTACCATGTATGTCAAATGTGTATGTAAAATAAATATGTAAAATGTGGGGTTGTGAAGAGGTGGGGTTTGTGGAGGGTAAAAAAAATATATCTAATCAGAATCAACTTTCATTTGTCACATGCGCCGAAAGCAACAGTAAAATATTTACTTACAAGCTCTTAACCAACAATTCAGTTTTAAGAAAATACAACAACAAAAAAGTAAGAATAACAAATAATTAAAGAGCAGCAGTAAGTAATAATAGCGGGGCTATATACAGTGGGTACCAGTAAAGAGTCAATGTGTCAATTTGTGGGGGCGCCGGTGTCGAGGTATTTATGTACATGTAGGAAGGATGGGGGAGTGCTCGGTCCTCCTTTTCCTGTAGTCCACAATCATCTCCTTTGTCTTGATCACATTGAGGGAGAGGTTGTTGTCCTGGCACCACACTGCCAGGTCTCTGATCTCTTCCCTATAGATTGTCTCATTGTTGTCGGTGATCAGGCCTACCACTGTTGTGTCATCATCAAACTTAATGATGGCGTTGGAGTCGTGCCTGACCATGCAGTCATTAGTGAACAGGGAGTACAGGAGGGGACTGAGCACACACCCCTGAGGAGCCCCCGTGTTGAGAATCAGCGTGGCGGATGTATTGCTACCCGCCCTTAATTCCTGGGGGCGGCCCATCAGGAAGTCAAGGATCCAGTTGCAGAGGGAGGTGTTTAGTCCCAGGTTCCTTAGTGTAGTGTTGAGCATTGAGGGAACAATGGTGTTGAATGCTGAGCTGTAGTCTCACATAGGTGTTCCTTTTGTCCAGGTGGGAAAGGGCAGTGTGGAGTGCAATAGAGATGGCATCATCTGTGGATCTATTGCAGCCGTATACAAATTGGAGTGGGTCTAGGGTTTCTGGGATAATGGTGCTGATGTGACCAGCATGACCAGCATTTCAAAGCATTTCATGGCTACAGATATGAGTGCTACGCATTGATAGTCTTTTATGCAGGTTACCTTAGTGGTCTTGGGAACAGGGACTATGGTGGTCTGCTTAAAACATGTTGGTATTACAGACTCATACAGGGAGAGGTTGAAAATGTCAGTGAAGACACTTGTCAGCTGGTCAGCGCATGCTTGGAGTACATGTCCTGGTAATCTGTCTTGCCCAGCGGCCTTGTGAATGTTGACCTGTTTAAAGGTCTTACTTACATTGGCTGCAGAGAGCGTGATCACACAGTCGTCCGGAACAGCTGATGCTCTCATGCATGTTTCAGTGTTACTTGCCTCGAAGCAAGCATAGAAGTTATTTAGGTCGTCACTGGGCAGCTCTCGGCTGTGCTTCCCTTTGTAATCTGTAATGGTTTGCAAGCCCTGCCACATCCGACGAGCATCGGAGCCGGTGTAGTACGATTCAATCATAGTCCTGTATTGATGCTTTGCCTGTTTGATGTTTCGCCGGAGGGCATAGCGAGATTTCTTATAAGCTTCGGGTTAAAGTCCTGTGCCGTGAATTTGGCAGCTCTACCCTTTAGTTCAGTGCGATTGTTGCCTGTAATCCATGGCTTCTGGTTGGGTTATGTACGTACAGTCACTGTGGGGACAAAGTTCTCGATGCACTTATTGATAAAGCCAGTGACTGATGTGGAGTACTCCTCAATGCCATCGGAAGAATCCGGAACATATTCCAGTCTCTGCTAGCAAAACAGTCCTGTAGTTTAGCATCTGTGTCATCTGACCACTTTTATAGACCGAATCACTGGTGCTTCCTCCTTACATTTTTGCCTGTAAGAAGGAATCAGGAGGATAGAGTTATGGTCAGATTTGCCAAATGGACGGCGAGGAGAGCTTTGTACTTGTCTCTGTGTGTGGAGTAAAGGTGGTCTAGAATTTTCTTCCCTCTGCTTGCACATTTAACATGCTGATAGAAATGAGGTAAAGCTGATTGAAGTTTCCTTGCATTAAAGTCCCCGGCCACTAGGAGCGTCGCCTCTGGATGATCGTTTTGTTGTTTGCTTATGGTGGAATACAGCTCATTGAGTGTGGTTTTAGTGCCATCCTTAGTCTGTGGTGGTATGTAGACAGCTACGAAAAACACAGATGAAAAATCTCTAGGTAGATAGTGTGGTCTACAGCTTATCATGAGATACTCTACCTCAGGCAAAACGCTGAGATTTCCTTCGATATCATGCATCAGTTATTGTTAACAAATATGCATAGGCCCCTGCCCTGTGTCTTACCAGAGGCTGCTGTTCTGTCCTGCCGATAGAGTGTATAACCCGCCACTGTATGTTCTTAATTTCGTCATTCAGCCACGATTTGGTGAAACATAAGATATTACAGTTTTAAATGTCCTGTTGGTGGAATATGCATGCTTTCAGTTTGTCCCATTCATTTTCCTGTGATTGAACATTAGCTAGCAGAATGGAAGGCATGGTCAGATTAGCCACTGTCGCCTGATCCTCACAAGGCATCCTGATCTCTTTCTGCGAAACCTATGTTTCCCTTTCCAGCGAATTACATGGATCTGGGCCTGGTCGGCTGTCCATAGTATATTCCTCATGTCCGACTCATTGAAGAAGAACTCCTTGTCAAACTTGAGGTGAGTAATCTCAGTTCTGATGTCCAGAACCTCTTTCGGTCATGAGAGACGGTAGCAGAAACATGTTCAAAACAATTTCCGAACTACAGAAAAAAAATATATAGTCAGGTCCATAATATACAGCCAGGGCCATAATTATGTTCACCCTTGAGAAAGAAGAGAAAAAAACATTATAAAATAAATAATACAAATACCAAGCTCAAATGCATGCTCCAAAAAAAATGAAAATAATATTATTCTTATATTAATACAATTGCTCAGAAAAATAGTTGTTTTCCTAATGTGTTGTACATTCTCACAGTTTTGATTTCTTAAGGGGAGGGTGTATTGAAAAAAGGGGTCCCAATAATTTTGACCCTGTCTTTTTGAGATTGTTTTGTATTACTTGTTAAACAAAATCAATTTCTCTGAGCAATTGTATTAGTTAAAAAAAATATAATTTCCCAATGTTTTGAGCATTCAATATAACTCAGTATTTATTTTATTTATTTGATACAGTCTTTTTTGTTCATCTTTATCAAGGGTGAACATAATTCTAGATTTGACTGTATGTCTTGATTCTCTATCATACAGACTGAAGCCAATTTTCCATACGTTGTGGATCGAACATGGCTCAACAAGATCTTTTGGCGTCGTGGTAGCAGTAAGGGGAGGCTCTGGGTCTTTGGGCTAAGAGAGAGGGGTTCTAGGGCATCTGTGTCTTGGCTGTGTGTCCTAGCTGGTCCTGTGGCTCTGGGTTGTGGTACAAGTAGCATTTAGACAAACCTCTGGTTATTTGGCCTAAAAGAGGGTCTCTAGGGTATCTTTGTCTTGGTTGTGTGCCCTGTCCTGTCTGGTCCTGGGGCACTGTGAGCTCACTGATCCTCAGAGAGGAGAATTGAACCTGGCCCTGGGTCCTACATGGCTCTTTATTCTTGGGACCAGTCCAGTGGGCTGTGGGTCCAGGCCCCATGGCCCTGGCCCCGGGTCTTAGGGGGCCGTTAGAGAGGTTGTGGCCCTGGAGACATTTAGAGGTCATTTGGGTCTTTAAGCTGATAACTGAGGCTTCGGGACTAGGGCACAGTCTGAATTGTTCTTTAGAATAACATTATTTACCTTTGGGTCAGGTTTTTGGATCTTCGGACAGACTGGGGCTTTAGAGACACATGAGGTTTGGGACTAGGGGACAGCCCAAAGAGGGAATGGCTCCTAGTTCTTTAGACAAATATGTTGTGCTTTGGTTCCTGTCTTTGGACCTTTGGGGAGCTAGGGACTCTACATCTGGGGGTCTGTCCCATGGTAGATTTACTGCCACCACCATTGAAGCCACGGAAGACTATAATGGTCCAGGCATTGTTTGCAGAACACATCATAGTGAATGGAAAATGGCAATCTTTGTTGATTTTCATGTAAGTAAAAAAAGAGCTTAGAAAACAATCATGGTGACAGCAATAGGTTCTAATAGAAGAGATGTATGTCCTTGAACCAATTATTTTTTTATTTAGTCGCTAATGGCAGTCTGCAGCACCCGGTGGGCCTTCAACTTGAGTTGCTCAATGAGAGGGGACAGCACTGAGTTAGTCTTCAATGTCACATCCTGGAGTAGCTCAAACTGCAGAGTTATATCTCCATGAGACGCCATCTGAGTTCAAATGCGCTATTGAGTCTTTACATAGGAATCAATGGTGACGTGTGATCGATGGCTTTGTCCATTCATATATGTGACCGACCAGCTCTAATTGTTCTTATGTAGCAAAATTTGAAATTGTGTTTATTACATTCGATAAAACGTGACTCAGAGCTACAAAATGGTATATCATACATTACAGTTGAGGAACAATGGGAAAGTAATTTTGCTTTGAAAGTTGATAAACTTGGAAACTCACTTCTAAGAAAATGGCCTTTGAATGTTTTGGTATGCCAACTGGAGAGCCCTTCTTTGTCTGAGCGTCTGCTAAATGACTTAAATGTAAATGTAAATGTACACCCATTCAGCACTGTTCACACCCTCTTAAGCTTTAGCCACACCCATCTCTTTAAGGGTTGATCCAAGCGTTCTGCACTAACAACAGCAGTCAAGCACCCAAGCTAACTTGCTAGCTACTTCCAGACACAAATGAGAGAACAGCTCACATTACTCACCCTAGCAGAGCTGGTTAGGCTGTTGTGTTATGCAGAGCGTTGGTGACTGCAACTGTGCTGTCAGATTGTCCGTTCGTAAGTTCAAAGTGATTCGCTCTCGGCGTATTCAGAGCGCACACTGGACGATCTGGCCGATGAGTAGAGTTGATTTGAACGTTCTGACCTCACAACGGCAGTCAAGCACCCAAGTTAACTGGCTAACATTGGCTAGCTTGCTAGCTACTTACAGACACAAATGAGAGAACATCCCACACTGACCATTTCACTCGACCTAGCAGAATGGATTAGACTGTTTTTATGCTATCCAGAGCGTTGGTGACTAACTGTGCTGCTGGCAACAATTTTATTACGCTTTTTTGCCAATGTTTACTGAAACCAGCCATATTCTGCACTCTGGCAAACTCAAATGAGAGTATTTTGTTAAGACATGTAGTTAGCTAGCTAGCTAGGTTAACAAGGAACCATAATCCCAACTCAAGACGTTACCTCCCTGCATGAATCTGCAGGTAGCTAACCAACCAGGTTCAAGCAAATGGCTCTGAGATATGAATAACAAGATCATGTAACATTACATTACATTACATTATGTAACATTACCTAGCAAGCCAGCCAGCTAACATTAGCTAGCTAGCTAACAGTACAATTTAACCTGAAATGATACCACTTTGTTTCAAAATTTGAAAAGTGTAATATCTGAAAATGTATCTAGCTAGACTATTTTACCCGTAAACATCATGGATTGACTAGTCTCCTTTCGAATGCCATGGTTAAACTTAGATTGAAGATGTAAGGTGTTTTCTCCATCTCCTTAGCTACCATACTCGAATTTCACTGATTTCCAAACTCGATCCTCCAGAAAATGGAGAGTGTACACGTAACTTTAGCTAGCAAGCCAGCCAGCTAATGTTATCTAGCTAACAGTACAGTTTAACTTGACATTAGGCTTATGCAGTTTTACTACGAGATACATTTTTTTAAAGCTGCTTTTGACAAGATTACCTAGACATACTGACCAGGTCAAATAGAGAGACGCGTGCTATATGGCAGACCATTCCAAACTCATCTCTTGGCATGTCCAGCCCACTCATTATTTCAGCCAATCATGGCTAGCGGTAAAGTTGCTGTCTTTTTCTGTGGCAAAACCAACTAGGCACATTTTTTTATTTTATTAAGTATTTACAGATGGCATACAAGTTTGTTTTTAAGGAACATGAAAGTTCACATGTTTGAGAAGGCATTTCTGCCAAAAAACGTATTTTGATTTTTTTTTTAAGTTTACGTTCAAACAGCTCTCATGTGAAGTAGTGAGCCGCGACATATGCCTTGTTAATTGAAAATTGTCACATATACAGTCATTGGTCTGTCCGGTGGCCTTTGTGTCAGTGTGTCTCAGTCCAATACCCATTGTGCCCACTAAGCACAGATCAGTCCTTTGAACCCTCTTTACCATGGGTGCCATGCTGGGCTGGGCACAGTGACAGAGACAGATCAGATCTCTCTCCTGCCCCCTCAGGGACACTTTGATGCAAAACAGACGTGGCAGCGCTTAAAATGCTAAAGCCTGGCACAGACCAAGCCCAGCCACAGAAACAGAAACATCGAAACACTCATGTAAAAACAGCCAAAATGTCCCCCAGCCCTGCCATAGCAAGATGAGACCTTCCACAGCTGTGCACCAACTCTTGGACACCACCTCTCATACCTCCTCACTAACAACAAATGGAATTATACACTATTGTCACACGCACGCACGCACACACACACACACACACACACACACACACACACACACACACACACACACACACACACACACACACACACACACACACACACACACACACACACACACACACACACACATAGACACACGCAGACACACTCACAGACACACATAGACACGCACAGACACGCACAGACACAGACACACAGACGCACACACACACAGACATGCACACACACCGACACAGAAGCACAGACACAGACGCACACACACAGAGACACAGCCTGTTTAGCTGGAACAAAGTGAGGTGTCAGTTGACGGGCAGCTTGTGAGACGCGGCGGCAGGCAGAGCTGAGTGGAGCAGAGGGAAACACTGCCAAACACTTCCTCTCCTTTATTAATCAATCTGCCTATCACATTCCTCAACACAGACACATAAGAGCATAGGGGGGAATGGATGGATGGATGGAGAATAAGAAAAGTGAAAGAAAGAGGTTAAACCCTGGTGGGTTTGTGATGAGGAGGATGTACATATTGTCAGACCAAATAATAACTTACGCAGAAAGGATAAAAAGAGGGATATTTTTTATCCATCCTGCCTAAGTTATGATTTGGTCTGACAATATGTACATCCTTCTCATTTCATGGAAAAAAATGGATGGTTAAAAAGAGGGATGTAAGATGGATAGATGGATAAAAAATACGGATGTAAGATGTATAAAAAGAGGGATTTAAGCTGGATAAAAAATAAGGATGTAAGATAGATATAAAGAGGGATGTAAGATAAAACAGTGGGATATAGTTTGGATAAAAACCTTTTGTGACGAATAGAATGTGACAGGGATGGATTCTGTAAGCAGTTTGAGGGATAAATAAACAGAGAATCTAGCATTACACAGCATCTGAAAACCACAGACCCTGAGACACAAACACATGCACAACCCAATAGAGATACAAGTCCAAAGTCAATCTATATGAAGAGTATTAGCTAAACTCTGGATCATCTAGCCACCCCATAGACTGCTCCATTGATTACGATCAGAGTAGAACATTGATTGACTGAGTCTGTCTGACAAAGTGAGATAATAGGCTGCTTGTCACTCTTCCAATTACTACAGAAGTGAGTCATGATAGAACTTGAGCAAAGTAACTTTGAGACTTCAAAAACAGATAGCTCCAGTATAAAGTGTCTACTCAAAACTGCTATTAGTCCACAATGTCTGTAGTCATTGAAGTGGAAACAGGACATCCATCACACACACACACACACACACACACACACACACACACACACACACACACACACACACACACACACACACACACACACACACACACACACACACACACACACACACACACACAAAACACACACACACACACACGCATTAATCAATCTGCCACGCATCACAAAAAGCATTTTGTAATAGCCACCCCTAGTCTCCCTCTCATCTTCAAAGTCTCTAATTCCTGTAGAGGAATTAAACTACTTTCAGATAGAAGGCATAAGAAGAAGAGATCAATACTTATGTTCCCTCTCTATTCCCCCTCTCCGTCTTTGAAAATTGCAGACACCCAATGTCTCCAATAGCTCTTAGTTGGCCTTCAGGCTCAAACCATGCAAATGTTCAGGGATCACTGCTGCAATCAATATATGGCAGCCGTCAGATATTCAAGTGTGATGTCAGCTGCCAGCTGTGGTATATTATAATAGCAATAAGGCATCTCGGAGGTTTGCTGTATATGACTAATATACCACGGCAACGGGCTGTATCCAGGCACTCTGTGTTGCATCGTGCTAAGAACAGCCCTTAGCCGTACTATATTGGCCATATACCACACCTCATCGTGCATTATTGCTTAATTAGACTGGACAATAGGGAAGGAGGGAGTGTGTGTGAGGGTGTGTGTGTGCCTAGGACCACAGACCGCACACTGAATGTGTGTCTGATTTTAAAGCAATGCAATGTCGTCTAAAAAGGGAATATATAGATTGTCAATGAGCCTGATTCAAGTCTATTTTATCATATAGATTGAACTGCTGCTCAGACTGTCTGACTATCCGCTCCTGTTAAATGGCAGGAGAATAGGAACATGAACGATAGACTAAAACACAGCTTTAATTCCCTTTGAAGTTTGCGGCGGTGTGACCTGATAAGAAAGCGAAGGGATTGCCAAAATAACATTAGTATCAATAACATTCAGCTACATTTTGACAGTAAAATCATTCTGTTGAAACACACACAATCATATGCACGCACACACATGCACACTCGCACACACATGCAAACACACACACAAACATATGATGGCTGGTATATCAACACCCTTCTGCCAGCTGCGATAGCCTGGAAGTATCAGTCTTGTGGTGTTTTACTGGCTTCTAAACTAGGTAAAATAGTCAATTTACAATAAACAGGCCCATAATTAATCTTCCAGATGTTGAGACAGCTCAAGGAGAGAAATGCAGGGCCTTAGAGACGTGAGACGAATGCACGAGTCAAAGCTCTAAATGAATCCCCTCCATTAGGTGAATAGGCAATGCCATGGAAACGGAGTGACCGAGTGAATATTCAATTTGATTCTCTATTCCAAGTATTTCTTGTGTCTCGTTCTGTCTCTCTCTCTCTCTCTGTCTCCATTTCTCTCTCTACCTCTCCACCTCTCCCTATCTACCTCTCCCTCTCTCCATGTGTATCCAATTTCTGCCGTTAAATAACCTTTTCCGCACTACTGAGCTGGAATGATATCACTTCGTGACAGATCAAAAATGTGTCTTCCGGAATTAATTTCCATAACGGAACATATAACGTGATAATGAGTTTTTATTGCATATGGATTGCAAATTGATATTCGTGGATGGAGGTCACGTATGCATAATTCAGCTGTGAGGTCCTTTGTGACAGGAGCTGTCCAGTGTTCTGTTTGCTAGCGTCCAAGTGTGTTAGCCTAGCGCCCAGATATCTATCTGTCTAAATTGATGTGCGGGCTTTGGGATGTGTTTAGGCATGTTAGCCAATAATAGATACCGGCAGATGAAATGCCGCTATTGGAGCTAAGGCAACGTAATTTAAAGTGCCAAGACCGTTGAGGAATGACAAATAGACTAGCATTGTTTGTTAGCTCTGTGTGGATGAGGATGGCATGTCACAAAATACATTTATGATATGAATCTATAATGAGACACAGGTGGCGGCCGACTGCAAATGGTGAAATATTGAATAATACTGCTCTAGGAAAAGCGGATTAATTATATATTAATTGTGGTAAGTTTTGATTAAATTTTTTTACTTGATAAAATGAATACAATAATGTTGAAGCGTTGACATCAAGTCTTTGACATAAAAACTCTAAGCTCTAATGCTTATTTCCAGCAAGTTATGTCACAATGCACACTCATATGAGATGGCCAGTCAAACTGGACCTTATTCCCTATGGGTCTGGTCAAAAGTAGTGCACGATATAGAGAATAGGGTGCCATTTGGGATGCATCCTCAGCCATGGGATGATGTGATTGTTGGTTTAGCAGACAGGACTTTGCGTACTCTTGGCTCGAGGCAGACCAACCTTCCTGGAAGAGGGGGATTATAGTTGGAGGAAATTAGAGGCAGATCCCTCACCTCAGGGGCTGATCAAACATGTCCCTCTCATACATCCTTTCTTTCTCTCCATCTCACCGTCACCTCTGTTTATACAATCAGGACAGCGCATAGCTGACATTGATACAGAGCGTCTGAGGATTATACTTCTCAATGTAAATTAAATTGGGTGCTAACTGTTAGCTGGTGGCTTAACCTGTTTCTAAAAGATCTAGTTCTACCAACAACCGTCCAAAGGATAAAAGGCAAAAGGTTGGCTTTAACACAGTTGGATTATGGATGTCAGTTTAGCCATGTTTTGTCAAACTGTTTCAGCTTCAGACAAACAGACAAAGCAGTCAGACAAACACAAACGATAGGCTACTTCTATTTCATGTCAACTCCCATAGCTTCTACCCCTTCAATACTAGCAGATCTGATAGAATTGGAAAAGTGTAAGCATTCTTCTCTGATCTACACAAGTGCTTGGGGCCCTAGGGTCGATTTGAGATTGACGCTTTAGCCTTTAATACCATAGTCAACCTTCCACACATTGTTGATCGAACGTTCCATTGATGGGGTCCTCTGGATCAGCTAAATGAGGTCACCATCATAGGACGAGAATGGAACGGTCACAATGGTTTTGCTTGTCATTGGACATGGCCATTTGTGTAATGGGATTCGAAATGGTCCATATATCCTGCAGATAGCCCGAGTCAGATTGCCATGGCAATTACACAGTCATATTGGACACAGTACAGAAGAGAGTGGGAGTGGTAGAGGTGTGTGGCAGGTGTGATCAGGCATGTGTGTCGCAGGGCTAAGTGCACATGTGAATTACAGTGGAAGTGGCTGACCTTTAGTATGTTTGGCGTGAACACAGTTAATTGGATGAGATCAAGTCTGTTGTCATTGGTGCTAAAGTGTAGGCAATATGACGGATGCTGTTGGATCGAGTCCCAAACTAAACCCTATTCCCTATGTAGTGCACTACTTTTGACCAGGGTCCATAGGTCTCTATAAGGAATAGGGTGCCTTTTGGGACATAATGTAGGTCTAAATAGAGATGGTGAAAATAGTTCAGAGCTATTCACGCCGGGTACTCTATGAACATACTGTGCACATATTTCTGTCCACAGAAGACCGGCACGTTTAATTTCATGGTAGAGTAGAGGAGAAAATAAGTGCGAGCACAATACCAACTGCACTGGAGGGAAAAGCAGCCGTTTTAAGGCTTCCTGACCAATTGCGTTTCCTTTTTGTTGTTGTTGCTGATCTTAATTTTTTGTACATAAAGTTTCCGACATCATTTCCTATGACCGAAAAAAAAGCTTCTGGACATCAGAACGTCAATCAGTAACCTCAATTTGAATTAGGATTTCTACTTCAATAAGTCGGAGGCAAATGACATACTGCTCATCCCGGACCAGGCACGGAGTGTACATTACAGAACGGCAGCGTTGGGCATATTCAATGGGGGTGGAGTGTTTCTTTGTTAACAACAGCTAGTGCACGATCTCTAATATCTAGGTTCTGCTTGCCTGAGTTAGAATACCTCATGATAAGGTGTAGACCATACTATTTACCAGATTTTTGGTTCCCACTGCCATCTCTCTGTGAGATGCAGAGTAGGTGAACGGATGATCTCCGCATGTGTGGTTCCAACCATGAAGCATGGAGGAGGAGGTGTGATGGAGTAGGGGTGTGTTTATGGTGACACTGACTATGATTTATTTAGAATTCAAGGCTCACTTAACCGGTATGGCTACCACAGAATTCTACAACGATACGCCATCCCATCTGGTTTGTGTTTAAATGGGACTATCATTTGTTTTTCAACAGGACAATAACCCAACACATCAATAGGCTGTGAAGGGGAGTGATAGCATGTTGCATCAGATGACCTGGCTTCCACAATCCCCCAACCTCAACTCAATTGAGATGGTTTGGGATGAGTCGGACCTCAGAGTGAAGGAATAGCAGCCAACAAGTGCTCAGCATATGTGAGAACTCATTCATTACTGTTTCAAAAGCATTCCAGGTGATGCTGGCTGAGAGAATGCCAAGAGTGTGAAAAGCTGTCATCAATGCAAAGGTTGGTTATCTTGAAGAATCTCAAATATAAAATGTATGTATCACTTTTTACTTACTACATGATTCCATAGTTTTGATGTCTCCACTATTAGTCTTCAATGTAGAAAATAGTAAAAATAAAGAAAAAACCCTTGAATGAGTAGCTGTGTCCAAACTTTTGACTGGTACTGTATGTTAATGTGGGCTATTTCCAGCATTTTTACTTGATTGTTTTCATTGCTTGACTCAGAAGCTCATCAGAAGTAGACAAGACAATGTTATTTATGTTTGAGCTGATGGGATAATGATCATTTGCTGAAGCATTATGACAATTCAGCGAACCAAGTGTAGGGATTATCTGAGCTGGGCTTGGGTCAATGATAAGCCATTGTCTCAACACAGCCTGGAAATGTGTGGACAGATTCCAGGGGTCAAAATGATTTGGATGAACGCCGTAATTCCTGTAGAGTATCTATCTAGAGTATCTTACTGTAGCTTTGTTCCAACAGTAACAGTAATATTTTAGCCTGGTGTGTAATGCCAGTAGCCTGCTGAATCTTCCACACCCAATGATGGTACCAAACCTGCAACTAGCCCGCCTAATGATGTTTGACCCCACTACGACAGTGCCAGCTCCTAGCAGCTGTCGTAGAATGGTCGGAAGCAGCCTTTTAATGTCCTGTACTCATGCTCCAGGATAGCACAGGGTTTTTGCCCTGGGGACCAAGATGTTTCTTACCATACAGCTGCCGATGACTAGAGCTGGTGCAATGGCTGACGCGGTCCGGCCGTTCTTTCGCAAAGGGATCCCTGCAGAGTACAAGCCAGTCGGCAGTGGAGAGCCAAAACGGCTGCGTCAATTCCACCAGGCCCGAACGCAGTCGGGCTACTGGGGTAGAAGAGAAAGAAAAAGTAGGCAGGCGTAGATTCCCCAGTAGTTTGTGTAAGTTCTCTACTTGTTTGCTAAGAGTAGCCACATTGTCCCGGAATAAAGCAAAATTACCACAGTTACTGCAGCTTTCAAAAAACGTTGGTTAGCGTTCTCTATTTGAGGCTACAGGGTAGCTAAGCTAGCTGGGCTTCTGTGTCTCTCTTCTTGACAGAGAATCCTCAACTTGTCCGAGAGAGAATTACATTGCTATCAAAAACGTCAGGCCAAGTTAAGCCTACACCAAACACACAATTAATTCGATTTTTTTTTAATTCACGATGTGAAAAATGAATAGCAGAGTATAGTATTGTAACTCAGGCTAGTAAAACATGTTTTGTCAACAACATGTGAATGCTGTACTGCATCAACGATGTCGTCTCCACTGTGACCGTACGTACATATCCCAACCAGAAGCCATGGATTACAGAGCTAAAGGCTACAGATGCTGCTTTCGAGGACCGGGGACACTAATACAGAGATATCCGATGAACCCTCAAACAGGCAAAGCTTCAATGCAGGACGAAGATCAAATCGTACTACACCGGCTCTGAAGGACGAAAACATTGTCAAAGACTCCAGCCACCCATATCATAGACCGTTCTCTCTCCTACTGCACAGTACCAGAGTGCCAAGTCTGTGACCAAAATACTCTGAACAGCTTCTACCCTTAAGCCATAATTCTGCTGATGAGTTAATCAAATGGCTATCCTGACTATTTGCATTGACCCCTTTTAATTTGCACTGACTCTCTTGCACCGGCTCAATGCACACTCACAGGACTCTACCCACACACTCACACATACTACACTGACACTCCAACACAGCAGTGGAGGCTCCTCAGAGGAGGAAGGGGAGGACCATCCTCCTCAGGGAATTTCATACAAATTTTAATAGTAAAACTATACTAAATATATTCACAGATGATTGATTAAAACACACTGTTTCACAATGAAGGTCTACAGTAGTCTCAACAGCATTTTGTAAGCTAGTTTTACATCCTCCTCTGTGTACACTGACTTCAATACAAAACCTAGGAGGCTCATAGGTCTCACCCACTTCCATAGACTTACACAGTAACTATGACAACTTCCGGAGGACGTCCTCCAACCTATCAGAGCTCCCTGCATCATGAACTGACATTTTGTCCACCTAATCAAAGGATCAGAGTATGAATCCAGTACTGTAGTGAAGGCATAAGCTTCGGCTAGCTAGCACCCCAGCGCATAAAATGTGGTCAATTGTAGACTCAAAGAGAGAGAAAGACAATAGTTGAACAGTTTTGAACTAATTTTTTGAACTCCAAAAATGAAGGAGAAGAGATAGAAGGAAAGAGAAAGCACGAGAGAGCTAGAGCTGTACCAACTTCAATCCCAAGACGCTTGTGGGGGGTCTTAGAGAATACCATTGTGTCCGTTTGAGTCTCATCTTTACATAGAGGGGTCATAATAGTTTGTAGATCAAACTGTTCGGATGCTACATACAACTTTGTGAGAAGACCGATTCCTCATGGTCTGACAAACACTGCTCTAGCTCTGTTACCTTTCATCGCAGATGTGGAAGTGGGACATCAGTGGATGCAGTAGATTGAGATGCATCCAATGTAAAAAAACAGAAGTCTCTAGCTTAAACTGACACATTTGAATGGGGATTGTTTAATTATGCTAATTTGTTTTCTCGCCAGGTTAGAGGCAGCTGATGTCCACAAGCGAAGATGAAAGGTGAGAGAGGAGAGAGCGTAGATACGAGAAGGAATTACAACGGGCAAAATTATCATGCTGTTTGTATGTGGCTGCTATGAAAGTGAAGTGTGTTTGTGTATGATCTGGGCTGTATTCCTTCTGCCGATTCTGTAGAAAACCTTTCTTAAACATAAGATATAGAAACTCGTTTGCAACTGTTGGACTAATGATTACACCCTAGATCAGCTAGATGCAGGCAAGAGTATGCAAGTGCGTATTGAATGTGTCACTCTCTGTCACCTCGATTAGAAAAATATCTCTGAACATGTGCACCTACGTTGTAAACTTTCAGTCATAGGCTAGGTTGTAGCAAACTCCAAGTATCATGTCGTAGCCTAAAACTATCAATGCTTCATTTAAATGGGTGAATGGAATATGAATCACAGTCATCCAATAGGCTGTAATAGAAATAAGACCATGCTCATAAAACACACACACACACTCTTTCACATACGCTGTTGCTACTTTGTTTATTATCTATCCGGATTGCTTCACTTTACCCCTTACCTACCTGCATGTACATATTACCTTAATTACCTGTTGTGTTATTGACTGTACGTTTCTTTATGTCACGCCCTGATCTGGTTCACCTGTCATGGTGATTGTCTCCACCGCCTCCAGGTGTCGCTTATTTTCCCCAGTGTATTTATCCCTGTGTTCCCTGTTTCTCTGTGCCAGTTCAGTGTATGTTTTCAAGTCAACCAGCGTTTTTCCCGTTCTCCTGCTTTTTACATGATCCTATTTCTAGTCCTCCCGATTTTGACCCTTGCCTGTTTCTGGACATTGTACCTGCCTGCCTGACCATTCTGCCTGCCAGGACCATGAGCCTGTCTGCCACTCTGTGCCTCCTGGTCTCCAATCTGGTTTAGACCTGTTTGCCTGTCCACGACCATTCTCTTACTGTAAGACTCCAACCATCTGCCTCCTGTCTGCGTTTGGGTCTCGCCTAGTGCCTTGATAGTTTGTGTAACTTTGTTGTTTTTGTTTTTTTGTTGACTGCTTTGCTTTATCTTGGCCAGGTCGCAGTTATAAATGAGAATTTGTTCCCAACTGGCCTACCTGTATATAGTCTCGTTATTGTTATTTTATTGTGTTACTTTTTAACTCTGCATTTTTGGGAAAGGGCTAATAATTATATTTGGAGCATGTGGCAAATACAATTTGATTTGAATTTAACTTAAAAGTGAGAAAGGACAAGTTGTCCGAAGAAAGACCTTTCTCTTTTTTCCGTCTTTAGGGAGTCATGGACCTGTCTTCATTATGCTCTAGTTAGCATTTACTACATGATGGAATAAGTCCACTTACGGAGACATGATGGCTAGTTCTATCTAATCCCTCCAGCCTATATTAGAGCAAAACGGCATCAATCATCCAATGATGTCAATGGGAGTGCAAATTCAAGTTGTGTCCATGTATCCCAAGTTAGGATTTGTCCCTTTTGTCCCTACACAATAATGTAAAACCAATACGTCAAGTCTGATTGTAGCATGGAAATTGCTCCCTCAGTCACCTCCTTACCAAACCAAAAGTAATGTCATTTATTTTGGCAGCGGAATAAGGTGGCATAACAGCAGTGATATTAAATCTCTCTCTCTCTCTGTCTCTCTCTCTCTCTCTCATAGATTAATTGTGGGAGTGACAGAGCAAAAACAAGCTACAGACACTAAAACCATCACTAATGCTAATTCCACTGGTGCTACTAATAACATTAATCTTTAATAATGACACAAAGACGGCAAGCCAGAGGACTGGGCCGACAGCTCCACGCCCTCAACCCTCAACCCTCCCTCAACCCAGACGCAAATCCTTTCTTCATTGAGAGCCGCACTGAGAAATGCGGTTAATTTGGAATGGAAGAAAGGAGAGGGTGGAGGAGGAGTGTGACAGGCACTAGTGGTGATTCACTGAGCTTTGGTACTGAGATTGACAGCTGGTTAGACTGAGAGAGCTGTTTTTGCTGTGTGTGTGTGTGTGTGTGTGTGTGTGTGTGTGTGTGTGTGTGTGTGTGTGTGTGTGTGTGTGTGTGTGTGTGTGTGTGTGTGTGTGTGTGTGTGTGTGCGTGTGTGTGTTAGAGAACACACACTCTGTTCCTCACGCCTCTGCTAATGAACACACGAGACAAGAACAGCATCAAAACAGCATTGATGTGTCAGGCCGGGTCGCAATTAGAGTCCTATTCACCTAATACAGTATATTTCCTCAAGCGCTGTGTGTTTGTGTGTGTGTGTGTGTTTTCAAACTCCACTCCAGTAAAAGAGACAGCAGGATTAGCCAGAGGTTATAAGCCTGTTGTAGGAGTACAGCTCTTTTTAGCTAAAGATCTAACAGAGACAGAACTATAGAGGATTCAGACACTATGTTCTTCCCACACTACCAAGTCTGCTGTGCTCTCCCTGTTCTCTTCTTTTACAATGACTTCTACCCATGCCCCTGGTAATAGTGACAAGCGCTCAAAGCAGATTTAAATAATCTGTATTTAGCTCACTCCCTCTCTCTCTCTCACACACACACATACACACACAGACACACATACACACACACACACACACACACACACACACACACACACACACACACACACACACACTGGTGGCAGCCTGTAATTTTACCCTGTTTGGTTCTCACACCAATCAATCAGGGGTTATACATTAGTCTGAACCACGCAGTGTTAGTGTGTGTTGGTGTGTGTGTGTGTTTGCCTCTTCCACCACATTCATTATAGCTGTTAACACAGGGCCAAAGCATACATCAACACCCATAATTACCGTGATGAAAAAAGCTGTGTGTTCCTCATGTTTACAGATGCATGTTTAGATTGGTGATGAACACAGTAAAAACCAACTGCACAACTGTAACCAATATACTGTAGTTCTCTGACAAATGTATTACTCAGTGCTGTGCACAGACACATACTCTAATGCCACATGCACGTACGTGACACACACACACACACACACACACACACACACACACACACACACACACACACACACACACACACACACACACACACACACACACACACACACACACACACACACACACACACACTGGAAGAGTGATTGAAGAGTTAGCTGCAGGAATTGCACCATTCCAACCAATTAACTTCAGTTATTATAGACATCTGCCAAGAAAACCCCAAGCCATATTTCAGATTGAATATCTGGCCGCCATGCCAAAGTGATTTGCTTGAGGAGTGTCCACGTTTATGGTAGTTATAAAGTATTAAAGTCAGCTAGAAGGGTCAGGGCCCAGTCATGAAATGGACACTTAGTCCGGCAAAGCTTACCGGGGAGGATGAAGATGTCCCTAGACACTGATCTAAAGTCTCCGTATTGTCTAAGGTTAGGATGTTGGAGTGTAAGGTGATCCAAGAGATTTGGCTCCCGGAACAAGATGAGACACTAACATATGGTCATTTGTGCCTTATCCTAATGTATCATAATGGTTGAGGTCAGAAATTGTCTAAAGGTTATCCTAGATCTGTGCCTAAATGCAACATCTACCCATCTTGCACTCTTACGGCGGAACGTTGTGACCAGGAACAAAATACTTGGACCTACAACACCTATGGCTATTTTACAACATCTCTGGTCTGAATTAAAGCCAAACTTTACTGTCAGGAGATTAATGGCATTAAAAACCTGAAAAACAACTTCCATTCCGCTCTTCCTCCTTGTTTGCTCTGCCCTCTCTTCCCAGAGCTCTGTTAGTGCTTTTAAACCTAATAGGAAGGTTTAATGCTTGTTTTCCTCTCTCTTCATTAGATTAATCCTTCTGTGTAGCCAACAATGCAGTCTGACACACACACACACACACAAGCAATGTGGTCAGAATCATGACAAATATTTTTTGATCTCGTTATCGGGTTATAATTAGCCAGACTGCTATATAATTAGCCAGACCACTATATAATTAGCTAGGACCGCTATATAATTAGCTAGACCGCTATATAAATAACCAGACTGCTATATAATTAACCAGACTACAATATAATATAATTAACTGACCGCTATATAATTAACCAGACTACAATATAATTAACCAGACCGCTATATAATTAACTATGATCGTTATATAATTAGCCAGACCGTTATATAATTAACCAGGACCGTTATATAATTAACAAGACTGCTATATAATTAACTAGACCGTTATATTATTAACCAGACCGTTATATAATTAGCCAGACCGTTATATAATTAACCAGACCGTTATATAATTAACCAGACCGTTATATAATTAACCAGACCGTTATATAATTAACCAGACTGCTATATAATTAACCAGACCGTTATATAATTAGCCAGACTGCTATATAATTAACCAGACCGCTATATAATTAGCCAGACCGTTATATAATTAACCAGACCATTATATAATTAACCAGACCGTTATATAATTAGCCAGACCGCTATATAATTAACCAGACCGTTATATAATTAGCCAGACCGTTATATAATTAGCCAGACCGCAATATAATTAACCAGACCGCTATATAATTAACCAGACCGCTATATAATTAACCAGACCGTTATATAATTAACCAGACCGTTTATATAATTAACCAGACCGTTATATAATTAGCCAGACCGCAATATAATTAACCAGACCGCTATATAATTAGCCAGACCGCTATATAATTAACCAGACCGCTATATAATTAACCAGACTGCTATATAATTAACCAGACTGCTGTATAATTAACCAGACCGCTTATATAATTAACCAGACCGCTATATAATTAACAAGACTGCTATATAATTAACCAGACCGCTTTATATAATTAGCCAGACCGCTATATAATTAGCCAGACCGCTATAAAATTAGCCAGACCGCTATATAATTAACCAGACCGCTATATAATTAGCCAGACCGCTATATAATTAACCAGACCGCTATATAATTAACCAGACTGCTGTATAATTAACCAGACCGCTGTATAATTAACCAGACCGCTATATAATTAACAAGACCGCTATATAATTAACCAGACCGCTATATAATTAGCCAGACCGCTATATAATTAACCAGACCGCTATATAATTAGCCAGACCGGTAGATATATACAGGTGAAATAAAAAGACAGCTATATAATTAGCCAGACCGCGTACCTATCCTACTGTCTGACCTGCTGGTTTGGAAATGCCAAGGTCGCCCCAGAAAGACTAGTTGAGTAAAATTGTCAAGTCTTGCAGATAAATTATAGGGGCAGCAAAAAAGTAGCAGCAAAAAAGTAGACCTGCCATTTGTCTATCTGTGCAGAGCCCTGAAGAAGGAGAATAAAATCACATCGAACTCTTCCTGTCCACTCCACCCTGAATTACAGCCTCCCCTCTGGTCGCAGGTAATAAAACATTACAGCCCCCAAAATGTCTCCCAAATGCAACACTACAAATGAACAAGATGTTGCAGGTGACCCGGGTTCAAACCATGAAGGTTACACATAGCCAGAAAGTAATCTCCAGTCGAGACAAGCAAAACTAGAACCAAAACCAGTAATATACAACTGAATGTGGCAGATAAAGGGAAGAATCCTAACTTAGATCCCTATAACTCAGACTTCCATCATTTATACATTCATGTCTATGGGAGATTTGAACAGAAATCCCAGTTAGGATTCAGCCCAAGTCAGGGCTCAGCCTAAAGTGAGGGGAATTACCGTTCTTACAGAAGTTGGGGTAATATACTGTATGTGTGCATCACAGGAGGCTGGTGAAGGTATGGCAGGTCATAATAATGAGTGAATGGAATGGTATCAAACACATGTAAACAACATTTATTCTGTTGCAGCCATTACTATAGGGAGCCTGTCCTACCTAAATAAGGTGCCAGCTGCCGCCTGAATGTGCATATAAAGTTGAAGTCGGAAGTTTACATACACTTAGTTTGGAGTCATTAAAACTAATTTTTCAACCACTCCACAAATGTATTGTCAACAAACTATAGTTTTGGTTTGGACATCTGTCTGCATGACACAAGTTTTTTTTTTTTCCACCAATTGTTTACAGACAGATTATTTCACTCTTTATTCACTGTGTCACAATTCCAGTGGGTTTACATACAGTAAGTTGACTGTGCCTTTGAACAGCTTGAAAATTCCAGAAAATGATGCCATGGCTTTGGAAGCTTCTGAGGCTAACTGACATCACTTGAGTCAATTGGAGGTGTACCTGTGGATGTATTTCAAGGCCTACCTTCAAACTCAGTGCCTCTTTGCTTGACATCATGGGGAAATCAAAAGAAATTAGCCAAGACCTCCAGAAAAAGGGGTAGACCGCCACAAGTCTGGTTCATCCTTGACAGCATTTTCCAAATGCCCGAAGGTACCATGTTCATCTGTACAAACAATAGTACGCAAGAGCAAACACCGTAGGACCACGCAGCAGTCATACCGCTCAGGAAGGAGACGCGTTCTGTCTCCTAGAGATTAACTTACTTTGTGTGAAACGACCTTGTAAAAGACCTTGTAAAGATGCTGGAGGAAACAGGTACAAAAGTGTCTATATCCACAGTAAAAATGAGTCCTAAATCAACATAACTTGAAAGGCCGCTCAGCAAGGAAGAAGTCACTGCTCCAAAACCACCATAAAAAAACAGACTACAGTTTGCATCTGCACATGGGGACAAAGATAGTACTTTTTGTAGAAATGTCCTCTGGTGTGATGAAACAAAACTAGATCTGTTTGGCCAAATTGCCATTGTAATGTTTGGAGGAAAAAGAGACAGACACCCCAAGCATTCCCAAGACAATGACCCCAAGCATACCCCAAGACAATGACCCCAAGCATACCCCAAGACAATGACCCCAAGCATACCCCCAAGATAATGACCCCAAGCATACCCCAAGGCAATGACCCCAAGCATACCCCAAGACAATGACCCCAAGCATACCCCAAGACAATGACCCCAAAAGCATACCCCAAGACAATGACCCCAAGCCTACTTCCAAAGTTATGGCAAAATGGCTTAAGGACAACCAAGTCAAGGTATTGGGGTGGCCATCACAAATCCATGACCTCAATCCTATAGAACATGTGTGCAGGCAGAACTGAAAAGGAGCAAGGAGGCCTACAAACCTGACTCAATTACACCTGCTCTGTCAAGAGTGAATGGGCCAAAATTTACCCAACTGATTGTGGGAAGCTTGTGGAAGGCAACACAAAACGTTTGACCCAAGTTAAATCATTTAAAGGCCATGCCACAAATACTAATGGAGTGTATGTAAACTTCTCACCCACTGGGAATGTGATGAAGAAATAAATGCTGAAATAAATCATTCTCTCTACTATTCTTCTGACATTTCACATTCTTAAAATAAATTGGTGATCCTAACTGACCTAAGACAGGGAATTTTACTAAGATTAAATGCCAGGAATTGTGAAAAACTGAGTTTAAATGTATTTGGCTAAAATGTTTGTAAACTTTTGACTTCAACTGTACCAGACAAATAGGAGGTGGCTGATCAAAAAACAGTCTCCTGCCTAAGCCCTTGTTTCAAACTCTGCCAGACATTAATTACTTCACAAACCCAGACAAGGAGGTATTCTGAGAAGAAAATTAAGAATTCAGGGGAAACTCTATGACTATAACAATTTCTGCGGACAGAAACAGAAATAACTATATCAGTAGGTAAACTCCTTTGGTTCCTCTCCAGAGCTGCAGGACATTTCAGGACTGCTCATAAATACATGATGATTAAATCCACAAAGACTCTTTCTCAGAGATAAAAACATTTAAGAAAAGGGGAAAAAATAAGAGATTTCAACAGGGAGAAGAAGACGATGGCGTGAAGGACAGCGTAGAAAAAAAAACATATCCATGTCTGTCCCAGATGTTACCTTATTCCCTATATGGGCCCCTAGACCAGACCCCTATATGGGCCCCTAGACCAGGACCCCTATATGGGCCCCTAGACCAGACCCCTATATGGGCCCCTAGACCAGACGCCTATATGGGCTTTAGACCAGACCCTATATGGGCCTCTAGACCAGACCCCTATATGGGCCCCTAGACCAGACCCCTATATGGGCCCCTAGACCAGACCCCTATATGGGCCTAGACCAGACCCCTATATGGGCCCCTTAGACCAGACCCCTATATGGGCCCCTAGACCAGACACCTATAAGGGCCCCTAGACCAGACCCCTATATGGGCTCCCTAGACCAGACCCCTATCCCATGGGCTTCCTAGACCAGACCCCTATATGGGCCCCTAGACCAGACCCCTATATGGGCTTCTAGACCAGACCCCTATATGGGCCCCTAGACCAGACCCCTATATGGGCTTCTAGACCAGACCCCTATATGGGCCCCTAGACCAGACCCCTATATGGGCCCCTAGACCAGACGCCTATATGGGCTTCTAGACCAGACCCCTATATGGGCCCCTAGACCAGACCCCTATATGGGCCCCTAGACCAGACCCCTATATGGGCCCCTAGACCAGACACCTATATGGGCCCCTAGACCAGACGCCTATATGGGCTTCTAGACCAGACCCCTATATGGGCCCCTAGACCAGACCCCTATATGGGCCCCTAGACCAGACCCCTATATGGGCTCCTAGACCAGACGCCTATATGGGCTTCTAGACCAGACACCTATATGGGCTTCTAGACCAGACCCCTATATGGGCTTCTAGACCAGACCCCTATATGGGCCCCTAGACCAGACCCCTATATGGGCCCCTAGACCAGACAGATATATGGGCCCCTAGACCAGACCCCTATATGGGCTAGACAGACGCCTATATGGGCTTCTAGACCAGACAGATATATGGGCCCCTTAGACCAACACTAATTTAGGCTTCTAGACCAGACAGATATATGGGCCCTAGACCAGACACCTATATGGGCCCCTAGACCAGACGCCTATATAGGCTTCACAGACCAGACCTATATAGGCTTCTAGACCAGACCCCTATGAGCTTCTAGACCGAACCCCTATGGGCCCCTAGACAGACCCTATAGGCTTCTAGACCAGACCCCTATATGGGCTTCTAGACCAGA
>NW_027010964.1:12500-27264 GCF_036934945.1 Oncorhynchus masou masou | reverse complement strand
GCACAGACCATACAAACGCTCCACACCGCGTGGCCGCGGCCACCCTAATCTGGTGGTCCCAGCGCGCACGACCCACGTGGAGTTCCTGGTCTCCGGTAGCCTCTGGAACTGCCGATCTGCGGCCAACAAGGCAGAGTTCATCTCAGCCTATGCCTCCCTCCAGTCCCTCGACTTCCTGGCACTGACGGAAACATGGATCACCACAGATAACACTGCTACTCCTACTGCTCTCTCTTCGTCCGCCCACGTGTTCTCGCACACCCCGAGAGCTTCTGGTCAGCGGGGTGGTGGCACCGGGATCCTCATCTCTCCCAAGTGGTCATTCTCTCTCTCTCCCCTTACCCATCTATCTATCGCCTCCTTTGAATTCAGCTTAACATTCTTATCATTTATCGCCCTCCAGGTTCCCTCGGAGAGTTCATCAATGAGCTTGATGCCTTGATAAGCTCCTTTCCTGAGGACGGCTCACCTCTCACAGTCCTGGGCGACTTTAACCTCCCCACGTCTACCTTTGACTCATTCCTCTCTGCCTCCTTCTTTCCACTCCTCTCCTCTTTGACCTCACCCTCTCACCTTCCCCCTACTCACAAGGCAGGCAATA
Organism: Oncorhynchus masou masou; assembly: GCF_036934945.1. Taxonomy (NCBI): domain Eukaryota; kingdom Metazoa; phylum Chordata; class Actinopteri; order Salmoniformes; family Salmonidae; genus Oncorhynchus; species Oncorhynchus masou. The sequence goes on along the minus strand of NW_027010964.1, from coordinate 26,663 downwards.
CGCTCGACCTCATCTTTACTAGATGCTGTTCTTCCACTAACCTCACTGCAACTCCCCTCCAAGTCTCCGACCACTACCTTGTATCCTTTTCCCTCTCGCTCTCATCCAACACTTCCCACACTGCCCCTACTCGGATGGTATCGCGCCGTCCCAACCTTCGCTCTCTCTCCCCCGCTACTCTTTCCTCTTCCATCCTTTCATCTCTTCCCTCTGCTCATACCTTCTCCAACCTTTCTCCTGACTCTGCCTCCTCAACCCTCCTCTCTTCCCTTTCTGCATCCTTTGACTCTCTATGTCCCCTATCCTCCAGGCCGGCTCGGTCCTCCCCTCCCGCTCCGTGGCTCGATGACTCATTGCGAGCTCACAGAACAGAGCTCCGGGCAGCCGAGCGGAAATGGAGGAAAACTCGCCTCCCTGCGGACCTGGCATCCTTTCACTCCCTCCTCTCTACATTTTCCTCCTCTGTCTCTGCTGCTAAAGCCACTTTCTACCACTCTAAATTCCAAGCATCTGCCTCTAACCCTAGGAAGCTCTTTGCCACCTTCTCCTCCCTCCTGAATCCTCCTCCCCCTCCCCCCTCCTCCCTCTCTGCAGATGACTTCGTCAACCATTTTGAAAAGAAGGTCGACGACATCCGATCCTCGTTTGCTAAGTCAAACGACACCGCTGGTTCTGCTCACACTGCCCTACCCTGTGCTCTGACCTCTTTCTCCCCTCTCTCTCCAGATGCAATCTCGCTTCTTGTGACGGCCGGCCGCCCAACAACCTGCCCGCTCGACCCTATCCCCTCCTCTCTCCAGACCATTTCCGGGGACCTTCTCCCTTACCTCACCTCGCTCATCAACTCATCCCTGACCGCTGGCTACGTCCCTTCCGTCTTCAAGAGAGCGAGAGTTGCACCCCTTCTGAAGAAACCTACACTCGATCCCTCCGATGTCAACAACTACAGACCAGTATCCCTTCTTTCTTTCTCTCCAAAACTCTTGAACGTGCCGTCCTTGGCCAGCTCTCCGCTATCTCTCTCAGAATGACCTTCTTGATCCAAATCAGTCAGGTTTCAAGACTAGTCATTCAACTGAGACTGCTCTTCTCTGCATCACGGAGGCGCTCCGCACTGCTAAAGCTAACTCTCTCTCCTCTGCTCTCATCCTTCTAGACCTATCGGCTGCCTTCGATACTGTGAACCATCAGATCCTCCTCTCCACCCTCTCCGAGTTGGGCATCTCCGGCGCGGCCCACGCTTGGATTGCGTCCTACCTGACAGGTCGCTCCTACCAGGTGGCGTGGCGAGAATCTGTCTCCTCGCCACGCGCTCTCACCACTGGTGTCCCCCAGGGCTCTGTTCTAGGCCCTCTCCTATTCTCGCTATACACCAAGTCACTTGGCTCTGTCATAACCTCACATGGTCTCTCCTATCATTGCTATGCAGACGACACACAATTAATCTTCTCCTTTCCCCCTTCTGATGACCAGGTGGCGAATCGCATCTCTGCATGTCTGGCAGACATATCAGTGTGGATGACGGATCACCACCTCAAGCTGAACCTCGGCAAGACGGAGCTGCTCTTCCTCCCGGGGAAGGACTGCCCGTTCCATGATCTCGCCATCACGGTTGACAACTCCATTGTGTCCTCCTCCCAGAGCGCTAAGAACCTTGGCGTGATCCTGGACAACACCCTGTCGTTCTCAACCAACATCATGGCGGTGGCCCGCTCCTGTAGGTTCATGCTCTACAACATCCGCAGAGTACGACCCTGCCTCACACAGGAAGCGGCGCAGGTCCTAATCCAGGCACTTGTCATCTCCCGTCTGGATTACTGCAACTCGCTGTTGGCTGGGCTCCCTGCCTGTGCCATTAAACCCCTACAACTCATCCAGAACGCCGCAGCCCGTCTGGTGTTCAACCTTCCCAAGTTCTCTCACGTCACCCCGCTCCTCCGCTCTCTCCACTGGCTTCCAGTTGAAGCTCGCATCCGCTACAAGACCATGGTGCTTGCCTACGGAGCTGTGAGGGGAACGGCACCGCAGTACCTCCAGGCTCTGATCAGGCCCTACACCCAAGCAAGGGCACTGCGTTCATCCACCTCTGGCCTGCTCGCCTCCCTACCATTGAGGAAGTACAGTTCCCGCTCAGCCCAGTCAAAACTGTTCGCTGCTCTGGCCCCCAATGGTGGAACAAACTCCCCCTCACGACGCCAGGACAGCGGAGTCAATCACCACCTTCCGGAGACACCTGAAACCCCACCTCTTCAAGGAATACCTAGGATAGGATAAGTAATCCTTCTCACCACCCCCCCCCCCTTAATGATTTAGATGCACTATTGTAAAGTGGCTGTTCCACTGGATGTCAGAAGGTGAATTCACCAATTTGTAAGTCGCTCTGGATAAGAGCGTCTGCTAAATGACTTAAATGTAAATGTAAATGTTTATAGCCTGAATTTAAAATAGTTTAAATGTAGATGTTGTGTCACTGACCTACATACAACACCCATTATGTCAAAGTGGAATTATGTTTTTAGAAAGTTGTACAAATTAATTACAAATTAAAAGCTGAAATATCTTTAGTCAATAATTACTTAAACCCTTTTTTCCCCAACAAGTCACATAATAGGTTTTAAGTTTAAGATGATTTCTGAATGACTATCTCTGTACACCACACATACAATTATCAGTAAGGTCCCTCAGTCGAGCAGTGAATTTCAAACACAGATACAGGGTGTTACGGTACAGAGTCAATGTGGAGGCTATATACAGGGGGTACCGGTACAGAGTCAATGTGGAGGCTATATACGGGGTATTACGGTACAGAGTCAATGTGGAGGCTATATACAGGGTGTTACGGTACAGAGTCAATGTGGAGGCTATATACAGGGTGTTACGGTACAGAGTCAATGTGGAGGCTATATACAGGGTGTTACGGTACAGAGTCAATGTGGAGGCTATATACAGGGTGTTACGGTACAGAGTCAATGTGGAGGCTATATACAGGGTGTTACGGTACAGAGTCAATGTGGAGGCTATATACAGGGTGTTACGGTACAGAGTCAATGTGGAGGCTATATACAGGGTGTTACGGTACAGAGTCAATGTGGAGGCTATATACAGGGTGTTACGGTACAGAGTCAATGTGGAGGCTATATACAGGGGGTACCGGTACAGAGTCAAGGTGGAGGCTATATACAGGGGTACCGGTACAGAGTCAATGTGGAGGTTATATACAGGGGTACCGGTACAGAGTCAATGTGGAGGCTATATACAGGGGGTACCGGTACAGAGTCAATGTGGAGGCTATACACAGGGGGTACCGGTACAGAGTCAATGTGGAGGCTATACACAGGGGGTACCTGTACAGAGTCAATGTGGAGGCTATATACAGGGGGTACCGGTACAGAGTCAATGTGGAGGCTATACACAGGGGGTACCGGTACAGAGTCAATGTGGAGGCTATACACAGGGGGTACCGCTACAGAGTCAATGTGGAGGCTATACACAGGGGGTACCGGTACAGAGTCAATGTGGAGGCTATATACAGGGGGTACAGGGCGGGGGGGTCAAAGCAAAAAGCCCGGCTGTTTGATGAATTGTTCAGTAGTCCTATGGCTTGGGGGTAGAAGCTGTTAAGGAGCCTTTTGGACCTAGAATTGGCTCCCCGTGTTGAGGATCAGAGTGGCGGATGTGTTGTTACCTACCCTCACCACCTGGGGCGGCCCGTCAGGAAGTCCAGGATCCAGTTGCAGAGGGAGGTGTTTAGTCTCAGTATCCTTAGCTTAGTGATGAGCTTTGAGGGCACTATGGTGTTGACGGCTGAGCTGTAGTCAATGAACAGCATTCTCACATAGGTGTTCCTTTTGTCCAGGTGGGAAAAGGCAGTGTGGAGTGCGATTGAGATTGCATCATCTGTGGATCTGTTGGGGCGTTATGTGAATTGGAGTGGGTCTAGGGTTTCTGGGATAATGGTGTTGATGTGAGCCATGACCAGCCTTTCAAAGCACTTCATGGCTACTGACGTGAGTGCTACGAGGCAGTAATCATTTAGGCAGGTTACCTTCGCTGTCTTGGGCACAGGGACTGTGGTGGTCTGCTTGAAACATATTGGTATTACAGACTGGGTCACTACAAAAATACAAAGATACAGGTTTCCTTCCTAACTCAGTTGCCAGATAGGAAGGAAACCCTTCAGGGATTTCACCAAGAGACCAATGGTGTCTTTAAAACAGTTACAGAGTTTAATGGCTGTGATAGGAGGATATTGAGGACGATGTTAATGTATATATTGCATTAAGCTAGCTAGTAGCATGCTAGAAATAGACATTGTTAATATATATTGCATTAAGCTAGCTAGTAGCATGCTAGAAATAGACATTGTTAATATATATTGCATTAAGCTAGCTAGTAGCATGCTATATATAGACATAGTTTATATATATTGCATTAAGCTAGCTAGTAGCATGCTAGAAATATACATTGTTAATATATATTGCATTAAGCTAGCTAGTAGCATGCTAGGAATAGACATTGTTAATATATATTGCATTAAGCTAGCTAGTAGCATGCTATATATAGACATAGTTTATATATATTGCATTAAGCTAGCTAGTAGCATGCTATATATAGACATAGTTTATATATATTGCATTAAGCTAGCTAGTAGCATGCTAGAAACAGACAATGTTAATATATATTGCATTAAGCTAGCTACAGTAGGTTACACTGCTACTGTCATAGTTCTATGGCACAGCTACATTTCAGTGGCCACTAGCCATGATTGAGACAATGCTACTAACATGTAGTCTAATGTTTGAGCACAACGCTACAGCGCCAGTTACTGCTACTGGCGTAGTTGGTACGGAATCCAGATGGATCCTAGTGAGTCGGTCACAGTGGGGTGTGAGCAGCTCTGGAGAGAGAGAGAGAGCACACTGTCAGTTTGAAGGGATTGGAAGGGATGATGATTCCTAGGGGATTACAGTGGTCCGTGCCAACCTGTCGCCTGCGTTCTACTATCACACACACGCACACGCACACGCACACACACACACACACACACACACACACACATGAGTCTTGTATATGCACACTTCATATAAAGTACAATATAATCATTAAACCCTGAATCTGCAAACACTGTATAATCATTTCATTTCAATAAACCCTTGTAATTGATATTGGTTCAGATGATTTGCAAAGTAAACTGACTAGAAAAAGGAAGCCGTAAAATTAGAACAGCGAGAAGTAAACAAAAAGCCAGAGGTCTGGGAAGAGAAGTGAGAGAAAGAGAGGACAGATGCCTGGGAAGAGAAGTGAGAGAGAGAGAGGACAGAGGCATGGGAAGAGAAGTGTGTGTGAGAGAGAGAGACAGAGAGACAGAGGCCTGGGAAGAGAAGTGTGTGTGTGTGAGAGAGAGAGAGAGAGAGAGAGAGAGGACAGAGGCCTGGGAAGAGAAGTGTGAGAGAGGGAGAGGACAGAGGCCTGGGAAGAGAAGTGAGAGAGAGAGAGGACAGAGGCCTGGGAAGAGAAGTGTGTGAGAGAGAGAGATAGAAAGAAGAGAGGACAGAGGCCTGTCAGAGAGAGAGATAGAAAGAAGAGAGGACAGAGGCCTGTCAGAGAGAGAGATAGAAAGAAGAGAGGACAGAGGCCTGTCAGAGAGAGAGAGAAAGAGGAGAGGACAGAGGCCTCTCAGAGAGAGAGAGAAAGAGGAGAGGACAGAGGCCTCTCAGAGAGAGAGAGAAAAATGAGAGGACAGAGGCCTCTCAGAGAGAGAGAGAGAAAGAGGAGAGGACAGAGGCCTCTCAGAGAGAGAGAGAAAGAGGATAGGACAGAGGCCTCTCAGAGAGAGAGAGAAAGAAGAGAGGACAGAGGCTTGTCAGAGAGAGAGAGAAAGAGGAGAGGACAGAGGCCTCTCAGAGAGAGAGAGAAAGAGGAGAGGACAGAGGCCTCTCAGAGAGAGAGAGAGAAAGAAGAGAGGACAGAGGCTTGTCAGAGAGAGAGAAAGAGGAGAGGACAGAGGCCTCTCAGAGAGAGAGAGAAAGAGGAGAGGACAGAGGCCTCTCAGAGAGAGAGAGAAAGAGGATAGGACAGAGGCCTCTCAGAGAGAGAGAGAAAGAAGAGAGGACAGAGGCTTGTCAGAGAGAGAGAGAAAGAGGAGAGGACAGAGGCCTCTCAGAGAGAGAGAGAAAGAGGAGAGGACAGAGGCCTCTCAGAGAGAGAGAGAAAAATGAGAGGACAGAGGCCTCTCAGAGAGAGAGAGAGAAAGAGGAGAGGACAGAGGCCTCTCAGAGAGAGAGAGAAAGAGGATAGGACAGAGGCCTCTCAGAGAGAGAGAGAAAGAAGAGAGGACAGAGGCTTGTCAGAGAGAGAGAGAAAGAGGAGAGGACAGAGGCCTCTCAGAGAGAGAGAGAAAGAGGAGAGGACAGAGGCCTCTCAGAGAGAGAGAGAGAAAGAAGAGAGGACAGAGGCCTCTCAGAGAGAGAGAGAAAGAGGAGAGGACAGAGGCCTCTCAGAGAGAGAGAGAAAGAGGAGAGGACAGAGGCCTCTCAGAGAGAGAGAGAGAAAGAGGAGAGGACAGAGGCCTCTCAGAGAGAGAGAAAGAGGAGAGGACAGAGGCCTCTCAGAGAGAGAGAGAAAGAGGAGAGGACAGAGGCCTCTCAGAGAGAGAGAGAAAGAGGAGAGGACAGAGGCCTCTCAGAGAGAGAGAAAGAGGAGAGGACAGAGGCCTCTCAGAGAGAGAGAGAAAGAAGAGAGGACAGAGGCCTCTCAGAGAGAGAGAGAAAGAGGAGAGGACAGAGGCCTCTCAGAGAGAGAGAGAAAGAGGAGAGGACAGAGGCCTCTCAGAGAGAGAGAGAAAGAGGAGAGGACAGAGGCCTCTCAGAGAGAGAGAAAGAGGAGAGGACAGAGGCCTCTCAGAGAGAGAGAGAAAGAGGAGAGGACAGAGGCCTCTCAGAGAGAGAGAAAGAGGAGAGGACAGAGGCCTGTCAGAGAGAGAGAGAAAGAGGAGAGGACAGAGGCCTGTCAGAGAGAGAGAGAAAGAGGAGAGGACAGAGGCCTCTCAGAGAGAGAGAGAAAGAGGAGAGGACAGAGGCCTCTCAGAGAGAGAGAGAAAAGAGGAGAGGACAGAGGCCTCTCAGAGAGAGAGAGAAAGAGGAGAGGACAGAGGCCTCCCAGAGAGAGAGAAAGAGGAGAGGACAGAGGCCTGTCAGAGAGAGAGAAAAGAGGAGAGGACAGAGGCCTCTCAGAGAGAGAGAGAGAAAGAAGAGAGGACAGAGGCTTGTCAGAGAGAGAGAAAGAGGAGAGGACAGAGGCCTCTCAGAGAGAGAGAGAAAGAGGAAAGGACAGAGGCCTCTCAGAGAGAGAGAGAAAGAGGAGAGGACAGAGGCCTCTCAGAGAGAGAGAGAAAGAGGAGAGGACAGAGGCCTCTCAGAGAGAGAGAGAAAAGAGGAGAGGACAGAGGCCTCTCAGAGAGAGAGAGAAAGAGGAGAGGACAGAGGCCTCTCAGAGAGAGAGAGAAAGAGGAGAGGACAGAGGCCTCTCAGAGAGAGAGAGAAAGAGGAGAGGACAGAGGCCTCTCAGAGAGATAGAGAAAGAGGAGAGGACAGAGGCCTCTCAGAGAGAGAGAGAAAGAGGAGAGGACAGAGGCCTCTCAGAGAGAGAGAGAAAGAGGAGAGGACAGAGGCCTCTCAGAGAGAGAGAGAAAGAGGAGAGGACAGAGGCCTCTCAGAGAGAGAGAGAGAAAGAGGAGAGGACAGAGGCCTCTCAGAGAGAGAGAGAAAGAGGAGAGGTAGTCTGGACTGTGCAGCCACAGGGAACAGAAGAGAGGTCAGGTGAGGTGAGGGGGAAGTGAGAGGAGGAGAGGAGAGGAGAGGTGAGGGGAGGAGAGGAGAGGAGAGGTAGGAGAGGAGAAGAGAGGATGGGTGAGGTGAGAGGGAGGAGAGGAGAAGAGAGGTGAGGTGAGACAGGAAGTGGAGAGGAGAGCGAAGAAAAGAGAGGAGAATTGAGGTGAGAGGGAGGAGAAGAGAGGAGAGGTGATGTGAGACAGGAAGTGGAGAGGAGAGGGCGTAGGTCCTCCATTGGGACTCGTCAGTGAGATAGTGACCTCATCTGACCCCTACACTACAGCCCATCACACACGCACACACACACACACACACACACACACACACACACACACACACACACACACACACACACACACACACACACACACACACACACACACACACACACACACACAAACAAGCACAGTGTACAGCACAGCCAGGGCCCTGAGTCCACATCCAAACCAAATGCAACACACTGCCATGGTGCACAGCTGCATTCTCAGTGTCCACTGCTCCAGCTGTATTCACTCTAGGCCTGGTACTCACAAGATAAATATCCATGCTGTTCCATCTCTACTGTATAGGCCTAATTGTATACCGGGGATCTGTTTTTCAAGTAAAAAGATAAGTCAGAAAAAGTCTGAGTCGAAAAGAAAGAATGTTCTGTGTTGGAGGGTGGGAGGGAGAAGGAGAGAGTCACGACTGAAGAGGAAAAGGGAGGGGGAGGGAGAAGGAGAGAGTCACTACTGAAGAGGAAAAGGGTGGGGGGAGGGGGGAGGGAGAAGGAGAGAGTCACGACTGAAGAGGAAAAGGGTGGGGGTGGGGGGAGGGAGACGGAGGGTGGGAGGGAGGGAGAGAGAAGGAGGGAGGGATAAGGGGGGCTCGGTAATAGCTGGGCGAGAGAGACGTCGTGATTGGTTGTGGAAAGGGGGTGGAGAGCGTGTAGGGGGAAATGGAAAGCAGATTTCCACATCAGGGCTGTTTCTGTGTACCACACATCAGGGCTGTTTCTGTGTACCACACATCAGGGCTGTTTCTGTGTACCACACATCAGGGCTGTTTCTGTGTACCACACATCAGGGCTGTTTCTGTGTACCACACATCAGGGCTGTTTCTGTGTACCACACATCAGGGCTGTTTCTGTGTACCACACATCAGGGGCTTCCGAGTGGCGCAGCAGTCTATAACACTATGTCTCAGTCCTCGTCACCGGTTCGGATCCAGGCTGTATCACATCCGGCTGTCATTGTAAATAAGAATGTGTTCTTTAACTGACTGGTTACATAAATGGTACATAAATCAAACCTTCGTCTTTTCTCTAAGTTTTACCACCGGTCTATTTGTATGGATGCTTTTACTTTGTGCTTCACCAATTCAATACAGAACATAATGTAGACCGTGTAAACGCAAACCAAGCATCACCGGGCAACGTACATGCAAACAGATGTATTCTGCTATAGGGCAACACCAGTGTAATGTCAGTACAGTATTCTGATGGCCAGCCATCATTAAAACCTCTTATTAAGGATCCCATTTCTCCCTCTCCATTTCTCACCGAAAATCTACCTGCCTGGAGCTCAGGCCCTGAAGCAAGGATATGCATATTGTTGGTACCATTTGAAAGGAAAGTTTCCACTTTGAAGTTTGTGGAAATGTGAAATGAATGTAGGAGAATATAACACATTCGATCTGGTAAAAGATAATACAAACAAAAAAATATGTGTGTTCTATGATTTTATATGTTCCATCATCTTTGAAATGCAAGAGAAAGGCCATAATATCATATTGGAGATTAGGTGCAATTTAGATTTTAGTAGTGTGCCAGCAAAGTTTCTTATTGATCCATTGAAGCATTGCAATATATAACAAGCCTTTGGTGTGAGGATACTGCTAACCGAATGAGTATAGCAGCCCACGATAAGGCCACCATGACAATGTACGACAAGTCGTAGGAAACAATGTTGTATGATGACTGTGTGTGTGTGTGTGTGTGTGTGTGTGTGTGTGTGTGTGTGTGTGTGTGTGTGTGTGTGTGTGTGTGTGTGTGTGTGTGTGTGTGTGTGTGTGTGTGTGTGTGTGTGCTATAACTCCTCTCCCTCTCCAGCCTCATCAAGCCCCCAGTTGTTGACGTATGTCAGGGAAACAACTCCTTTGTCCCGAGCGTTGGTGTTGTTAGCTAACAGCTTCTATCTTTCACCTGTTTCAGATATCCCTCCCTATCGGACCTCAACTTCTTGCGCTTCAGAGGCCAGCTGACAGACAAGACAACTGACTGATCGAAAATAATAATAATAATAATAATAACGTTTGGATTCAAAGTTTTAAAGACACAGAAACTAAGGAAGAGCTAACCAAGCAAACAGACTGCATTATAGACTAAAGAAAGAAACCCTCAACAAAAATAACAACAGCAGCAGATGGACTGACTGGCACAACAGACAGACACATATCAACTCTCTGACGACCAGCCGGCGCCTCACATAAATGGCTGACAAGCAGATCAGGTGAGCTGATGGCTACAAAGACTACACTGTGAAATAGAACCCTATTCCCTATATAGTGCACTACTTTAGACCAGGGCCCTATAGAACCCTATTCCCTATATAGTACACTACTTTAGACCAGGGCCCTATAGAACCCTATTCCCTATATAGTGCACTACTTTAGACCAGGGCCCTATAGAACCCTATTCCCTATATAGTGCACTACTTTAGACCAGGGCCCTATAGAACCCTATTCCCTATATAGTGCACTACTTTAGACCAGGGCCCTATAGAACCCTATTCCCTATATAGTGCACTACTTTAGACCAGGACCCTATAGAACCCTATTCCCTCTATAGTACACTACTTTAGACCAGGGCCCTATAGAAACCTATTCTCTATAAAGTGCACTACTTTAGACCAGAGCCCTATAGAACCCTATTCCCTATATAGTACACTACTTTAGACCAGAGCCCTATAGAACCCTATTCCCTATATAGTGCACTACTTTAGACCAGAGCCCTATAGAACCCTATTCCCTATATATAGTACACTACTGTTGTCTGGGGCCCTCATTGGGCACTATACTATGTAGGGAATAGAGTGCCATCCAGCCTAAACTGTGTTTGCACTTCAGTTTAGAAAACAGAAGTTAAAGTTGTTGAGTACTGCATTATATTCATGTTCATCTTTCTTCAACAAACAACGCCTTGCCCCGCCCACCTTAGGATCTGTCTTTTTCAGCCATCTATTTCCTGTGTTTGAGTGGTGTTTTTCAGCCATCTATTTCCTGTTTGAGTGGTGTTTTTCAGCCATCTATTTCCTGTGTTTGAGAGGTGTTTTTCAGCCATCTATTTCCTGTTTGAGAGGTGTTTTTCAGCCATCTATTTCCTGTTTTTGAGTGGTGTTTTTCAGCCATCTATTTCCTGTGTTTGAGTGGTGTTTTTCAGCCATCTATTTCCTGTGTTTGAGAGGTGTTTTTCAGCCATCTATTTCCTGTGTTTGAGTGGTGTTTTTCAGCCATCTATTTCCTGTTTGAGTGGTGTTTTTCAGCCATCTATTTCCTGTGTTTGAGAGGTGTTTTTCAGCCATCTATTTCCTGTTTGAGGGGTGTTTTTCAGCCATCTATTTCCTGTTTTTGAGGGGTGTTTTTCAGCCATCTATTTCCTGTTTGAGAGGTGTTTTTCAGCCATCTATTTCCTGTTTGAGTGGTGTTTTTCAGCCATCTATTTCCTGTTTTTAAGAGTTATTTTTCAGCCATCTATTTCCTGTGTTTGAGAGGTGTTTTTCAGCCATCTATTTCCTGTGTTTAAGAGGTGTTTTTCAGCCATCTATTTCCTGTTTTTAAGAGTTATTTTTCAGCCATCTATTTCCTGTGTTTGAGAGGTGTTTTTCAGCCATCTATTTCCTGTTTGAGAGGTGTTTTTCAGCCATCTATTTCCTGTGTTTGAGAGGTGTTTTTCAGCCATCTATTTCCTGTGTTTGAGAGGTGTTTTTCAGCCATCTATTTCCTGTGTTTGAGAGGTGTTTTTCAGCCATCTATTTCCTGTGTTTGGGAGGTGTTTTTCAGCCATCTATTTCCTGTGTTTGAGAGGTGTTTTTCAGCCATCTATTTCCTGTTTGAGAGGTGTTTTTCAGCCATCTATTTCCTGTGTTTGAGAGGTGTTTTTCAGCCATCTATTTCCTGTGTTTGAGAGGTGTTTTTCAGCCATCTATTTCCTGTGTTTGAGAGGTGTTTTTCAGCCATCTATTTCCTGTTTGAGAGGTGTTTTTCAGCCATCTATTTCCTGTTTTTAAAAGTTATTTTTCAGCCATCTATTTCCTGTGTTTGAGAGGTGTTTTTCAGCCATCTATTTCCTGTGTTTGAGAGGTGTTTTTCAGCCATCTATTTCCTGTGTTTGAGAGGTGTTTTTCAGCCATCTATTTCCTGTTTGAGAGGTGTTTTTCAGCCATCTATTTCCTGTTTTTAAAAGTTATTTTTCAGCCATCTATTTCCTGTGTTTGAGTGGTGTTTTTCAGCCATCTATTTCCTGTGTTTGGGAGGTGTTTTTCAGCCATCTATTTCCTGTGTTTGGGAGGTGTTTTTCAGCCATCTATTTCCTGTGTTTGAGAGGTGTTTTTCAGCCATCTATTTCCTGTTTGAGAGGTGTTTTTCAGCCATCTATTTCCTGTGTTTGAGAGGTGTTTTTCAGCCATCTATTTCCTGTGTTTGAGTGGTGTTTTTCAGCCATCTATTTCCTGTGTTTGAGAGGTGTTTTTCAGCCATCTATTTCCTGTGTTTGAGAGGTGTTTTTCAGCCATCTATTTCCTGTGTTTGAGAGGTGTTTTTCAGCCATCTATTTCCTGTGTTTGAGAGGTGTTTTTCAGCCATCTATTTCCTGTGTTTGAGAGGTGTTTTTCAGCCATCTATTTCCTGTGTTTGAGAGGTGTTTTTCAGTCATCTATTTCTTGTGTTTGAGAGGTGTTTTTCAGCCATCTATTTCCTGTGTTTGAGGAGTGTTTTTCAGCCATCTATTTCCTGTGTTTGAGGGGTGTTTTTCAGCCATCTATTTCCTGTGTTTGAGAGGTGTTTTTCAGCCATCTATTTCCTGTGTTTGAGCGGTGTTTTTCAGCCATCTATTTCCTGTGTTTGAGGAGTGTTTTCAGCCATCTATTTCCTGTGTTTGGGAGGTGTTTTTCAGCCATCTATTTCCTGTGTTTGAGAGGTGTTTTTCAGCCATCTATTTCCTGTGTTTGAGGAGTGTTTTTCAGCCATCTATTTCCTGTTTGAGAGGTGTTTTTCAGCCATCTATTTCCTGTGTTTGAGGAGTGTTTTTCAGCCATCTATTTCCTGTTTGAGAGGTGTTTTTCAGCCATCTATTTCCTGTTTGAGAGGTGTTTTTCAGCCATCTATTTCCTGTGTTTGAGCGGTGTTTTTCAGCCATCTATTTCCTGTGTTTGAGCGGTGTTTTCAGCCATCTATTTCCTGTGTTTGGGAGGTGTTTTTCAGCCATCTATTTCCTGTGTTTGAGAGGTGTTTTTCAGCCATCTATTTCCTGTGTTTGAGGAGTGTTTTTCAGCCATCTATTTCCTGTTTGAGAGGTGTTTTTCAGCCATCTATTTCCTGTGTTTGAGGAGTGTTTTTCAGCCATCTATTTCCTGTTTGAGAGGTGTTTTTCAGCCATCTATTTCCTGTTTGAGAGGTGTTTTTCAGTATTTCCTGTGTTTGAGAGGTGCTTAATCTTCTTGTCACTTAAATGTCGCTTTATTGGTTTGTTTTTAACTCCTGGGACTCTTTCATCCTCTTTCTTGTGCCTGTCATTTTGTCCTGTTAACGTTACGACTGCAGAAACAACCCGGTGATGTCTGAAATGGGCTCAAAAGCAGTACGTTGTCTTTCCGTTGCATCTATCAGAACGCCAAAGCTTCGTCTGGGATTTAACGTCTCGACATTTACAAGAAAAATAAGAAAGAGACATTTATTTTGATGGGTGGAATTGAAAAAGGTTATAATTTAATACCGTTGAAATGTTTACAAATGAGATGCGCTGAAATGAAAGGGAAAGTACAACCTAGTCAGTTGTAAAGGGAAAGTACAACCTAGTCAGTTGTACAGGGAAAGTACAACCTAGTCAGTTGTACAGGGAAAGTACAACCTAGTCAGTTGTACAGGGAAAGTACAACCTAGTCAGTTGTACAGGGAAAGTACAACCTAGTCAGTTGTACAGGGAAAGTACAACCTAGTCAGTTGTACAGGGAAAGTACAACCTAGTCAGTTGTACAGGGAAAGTACAACCTAGTCAGTTGTACAGGGAAAGTACAACCTAGTCAGTTGTACAGGAAAGTACAACCTAGTCAGTTGTACAGGGAAAGTACAACCTAGTCAG
>NW_027010964.1:0-7500 GCF_036934945.1 Oncorhynchus masou masou | reverse complement strand
ACCGCTTTTGGGTCTTCACTCAAGTACATAACAGAAGAATCAGACCAAGAATGGACCCAGCGGCTCCGGACCCTTTTCACTCCGCCGTCGAGATCCAGGGAGCGATGCTAGGCAGACACGAGGAGGAATTGTCTGCTGCTCGACATGCCGTTGAGACCCTGGCCGTCCAAGTCTCCGACCTCACAAGACAGGTTCACCAACTCCACCTCGATCCACCGCCCACTTCCAGGGTTTCCGAGTCTCCGGAGCCCAGGATCAACAACCCGCCGTGTTACTCTGGGGAGCCCACTGAGTGCCGCTCATTCCTCACTCAGTGTGATGTGGTGTTCTCTCTCCAGCCCAACACTTACTCCAGGAGCGCAGCCCGCATCGCCTACGTCATTTCTCTCCTTACCGGACGGGCGCGTGAGTGGGGCACGGCAGTCTGGGAGGCGAGGGCTGAGTGTATTAACCTGTATCAAGACTTTAAGGAGGAGATGATACGGGTTTTTGACCGTTCTGTTTTTGGGGAGGAGGCTTCCAGGGCCCTGTCTTCCCTATGTCAGGGGAATCGATCCATAACGGATTATTCTATTGAGTTTCGCACTCTCGCTGCCTCAAGTGACTGGAACGAGCCGGCTTTGCTCGCTCGTTTTCTGGAGGGTCTCCTCGTCGAGGTTAAGGACGAGATCCTCTCCCGGGAGGTTCCTTCCAGTCTGGACTCCTTAATAGCTCTCGCTATTCGCATAGAGCGACGGTTTGATCTTCGTCGCCGAGCTCGTGGAAAGGAGCTCGCGTTCTCCGTTGCTCCCCTCTCCACATCACTGCCACCTGCCGCATCACTGCCACCCTCCTCCGCCGGCTCGGATGCTGAGCCTATGCAGCTGGGGGGTATCCGCATCTCGGCCAAGGAGAAGGAACGGAGAATCACCAATCGCCTCTGTCTCTACTGCGGCTCCGCTGGTCATTTTGTCACCTCATGTCCAGTAAAAGCCAGAGCTCATCAGTAAGAGGAGGGCTACTGGTGAGCGCAACTACTCAGGCCTCTCCTTCTGGATCACGCACTACTTTTCCGGTCCATCTCCGCTGGCCCGGTTCATCTGCTTCCTGCAGTGCCTTGATAGACTCTGGGGCGGAGGGCTGTTTTATGGACGAGACCTGGGCTCGGGAACATGACATTCCTCTCAGACAGTTAGGGGAGCCCACGGCCTTGTTCGCTTTAGATGGTAGTTCTCTCCCCAAGATTCAGCGTGAGACGCTGCCTTTAACCCTCACTGTCTCTGGTAATCATAGCGAAACCATTTCTTTTTTAATTTTTCGTTCACCTTTTACACCTGTTGTTTTGGGTCATCCCTGGCTAGTGCGCCATAACCCTTCTATTAATTGGTCTAGTAATACTATCCTATCCTGGAATGTTTCTTGTCATGTGACCTGTTTAATGTCTGTTATCCCTCCTGTTTCCTCTGTCTCTTCTTCACAGGAGGAGCCTGGCGATTTGACAGGGGTGCCGGAGGAGTATCACGATCTGCGCACGGTGTTCAGTCGTTCCAAGGCCACTTCTCTCCCTCCACACCGGTCGTATGACTGTAGTATTGATCTCCTTCTGGGAACTACTCCCCCCCGGGGTAGATTATACTCTCTGTCGGCTCCCGAACGTAAGGCTCTCGAGGATTATTTGTCGGTTTCGCTCGACGCCGGTACCATAGTCTCCTCCTCCTCTCCCGCCGGAGCGGGGTTTTTTTTTGTTCAGAAGAAGGACGGGTCCCTGCGCCCATGCGTGGATTATCGAGGGCTGAATGACATAACAGTTAAGAATCGTTATCCGCTTCCTCTTATGTCTTCAGCCTTCGAGATCCTGCAGGGAGCCAGGTTTTTCACCAAATTGGACCTTCGTAACGCCTACCATCTCGTGCGCATCAGGGAGGGGGACGAGTGGAAGACGGCGTTTAACACTCCGTTAGGGCACTTTGAATACCGGGTTCTTCCTTTCGGCCTCGTTAACGCTCCAGCTGTCTTTCAGGCACTAGTTAACGACGTCCTGAGAGACATGCTGAACATTTTTGTTTTCGTTTACATGGACGATATCCTGATTTTTTCACCGTCTCTCTCGATTCATGTTCAGCACGTGCGACGCGTCCTCCAGCGCCTTTTGGAGAACTGTCTTTATGTGAAGGCTGAGAAGTGCATTTTTCATGCCGCCTCTGTCCCTTTTCTCGGTTCCGTTATTTCCGCTGAGGGCATTAAGATGGATCCCGCTAAGGTCCAGGCTGTCATTGATTGGCCCGTTCCTAAGTCACGCGTCGAGCTGCAGCGCTTTCTGGGCTTCGCTAATTTCTATCGTCGTTTCATCCGTAATTTCGGTCAGGTGGCAGCTCCCCTCACAGCCCTTACTTCTGTTAAGACGTGCTTTAAGTGGTCCGTTTCCGCCCAGGGAGCTTTTGATCTTCTTAAGAATCGTTTTACATCCGCTCCTATTCTTGTTACACCTGACATCTCTAGACAGTTTGTTGTTGAGGTTGACGCGTCAGAGGTGGGCGTGGGAGCCATTCTTTCTCAGCGCTCTCTCTCTGACGGCAAGGTCCATCCTTGCGCGTTTTTCTCTCATCGCTTATCGCCGTCAGAACGTAACTATGATGTTGGTAATCGCGAACTGCTCGCCATCCGCTTAGCCCTAGGCGAATGGCGACAGTGGTTGGAGGGGCGACCGTTCCTTTTGTCGTTTGGACTGACCATAGGAACCTTGAGTACATCCGTTCAGCCAAACGACTTAATGCGCGTCAGGCTCGTTGGGCTCTGTTTTTCGCTCGTTTCGAGTTTGTTATTTCTTATCGTCCGGGCTCAAAAAACACCAAGCCTGATGCTTTATCTCGTCTCTTCAGTTCTTCTGAGGTCTCCACCGACCCCGAGGGGATTCTCCCTGACGGGCGTGTTGTCGGGTTGACTGTCTGGGGAATTGAGAGGCAGGTAAAGCAAGCACTCGCTCACACTCCGTCGCCGCGAGCTTGTCCTAGGAACCTTCTGTTCGTTCCTGTTCCTACTCGTCCGGCCGTTCTTCAGTGGGCCCACTCTGCCAAGTTAGCCGGCCACCCCGGCGTTCGGGGTACGCTCGCTTCCATTCGCCAGCGTTTCTGGTGGCCCACTCGGGAACGTGACGCGCGTCGATTTGTCGCCGCTTGTTCGGTCTGCGCGCAGACTAAATCTGGGAACTCTCCTCCTGCCGGCCGTCTCAGACCGCTTCCCATTCCCTCTCGACCGTGGTCTCACATCGCTTTAGATTTTATCACCGGACTGCCTTCATCAGCGGGGAAGACAGTTATTCTTACGGTTGTCGATAGATTCTCTAAGGCGGCTCATTTCATTCCTCTCGATAAGCTCCCTTCTGCTAAGGAGACGGCTCAGATCATTATCGAGAATGTTTTCCGAATTCATGGCCTTCCGTCTGACGTCGTTTCCGACAGAGGCCCGCAGTTCACGTCTCAATTTTGGAGGGAGTTTTGCCGTTTGATTGGGGCTTCCGTCAGTCTCTCGTCCGGCTTTCATACCCAGTCTAACGGTCAAGCCGAACGGGCCAATCAGACTGTTGGTCGCATTTTACGCAGTCTTTCTTTTCGTAACCCTGCGTCTTGGTCAGAACAGCTCCCCTGGGCAGAGTACGCCCACAACTCGCTTCCCTCGTCTGCTACCGGTCTATCCCCTTTTCAGTGTAGCCTCGGGTACCAGCCTCCGCTGTTCTCATCTCAGCTCGCCGAGTCCTGCGTCCCCTCCGCTCAGGCTTTTGTCCAGCGTTGCGAGCGCACCTGGAAGGGGGTCAGGTCGGCACTTTGCCGTAATAGGGCGCAGACTGTGAGGGCCGCTAATAGCGTAGGACCAAGAGTCCTAGATATTGTTGCGGTCAGAGAGTATGGCTCTCCACTCAGAACCTTCCCCTTAAGACAGCTTCTCGCAAGTTGGCCCCGCGGTTCATTGGTCCGTTCCGTATTTCTCAGGTCATTAATCCTGTCGCAGTGCGACTTCTTCTCCGCGCTATCTTCGTCGCGTTCACCCGGTCTTCCATGTCTCCTGTGTTAAGCCCGTTCTTCGCGCCCCGCTCGTCCCTCCCCCCCCATCCTTGTCGAGGGCGCACCCATCTACAGGGTTCGTAAGATTTTGGACATGCGCCCTCGGGCCGTGGTCATCAGTACCTAGTGGATTGGGAGGGGTACGGTCCTGAGGAGAGGAGTTGGGTTCCCTCTCGGGACGTGCTGGACCGTTCGCTGATCGATGATTTCCTCCGTTGCCGCCAGGTTTCCTCCTCGAGTGCGCCAGGAGGCGCTCGGTGAGTGGGGGGGGGTACTGTCATGTCTTGTTATGTCTGTTCCTGTCCTTTCTCTTCACTCTCTCTCTCTCTGCTGGTCTTTTTAGGTTACCTTCTCTGTCTCTCATTCTTCAGCTGTTCTACATCTCCCCTAACTAGCTCATTCACTCTTTCACACCTGTTCTCTCTTCCCCCTCTGATTAGGTCTCTATTTCTCTCTCTGTTCCTGCTACTTTCAGTGTCTGATTCTTGTTTGTGTTTTTGATGCCAGAAGCAAGCTGTCGTCGCGTTTGCTTCCACCTTGTCCTATCCTGTCGGAGTCTGCCTGGCAGGTGCATCCTGCATTATACTAACGTTCTTTTTGTTCCATTGACTACGTTGGAAGAGGATTTATGCCATTCCTGTTTTTTCATTAAAGAACTCTGTTTTCTGTTAAAACCGCTTTTGGGTCTTCACTCAAGTACATAACAGAAGAATCAGACCAAGAATGGACCCAGCGGCTCCGGACCCTTTTCACTCCGCCGTCGAGATCCAGGGAGCGATGCTAGGCAGACACGAGGAGGAATTGTCTGCTGCTCGACATGCCGTTGAGACCCTGGCCGTCCAAGTCTCCGACCTCACAAGACAGGTTCACCAACTCCACCTCGATCCACCGCCCACTTCCAGGGTTTCCGAGTCTCCGGAGCCCAGGATCAACAACCCGCCGTGTTACTCTGGGGAGCCCACTGAGTGCCGCTCATTCCTCACTCAGTGTGATGTGGTGTTCTCTCTCCAGCCCAACACTTACTCCAGGAGCGCAGCCCGCATCGCCTACGTCATTTCTCTCCTTACCGGACGGGCGCGTGAGTGGGGCACGGCAGTCTGGGAGGCGAGGGCTGAGTGTATTAACCTGTATCAAGACTTTAAGGAGGAGATGATACGGGTTAGGTATCAAAGGTAACCTGCCTAAATGACTACCGCCCCGTAACACTCACGTCGGTAGCCATGAAGTACTTTGAAAGGCTGGTCATGGCTCACATCAACACCATCATCCCGGAAACCCTAGACCCACTCCAATTCTCATACCGCCCCAAAAGATCCACTCTCTATTGTACTCCACACTGCCCTTTCCCAACTGGACAAAAGGAAAACCTATGTGAGAATGCTGTTCATTGACTACAGCTCAGCCGTCAACACCATAGTTCCCTCAAAGCTCATCACTAAGCTAAGGACTCTGGGACTAAACACCTCCCTCTGCAACTGGATCCTGAACTTCCTGACGGTCACCCCCAGGTGGTAAGGGTAGGTAACAACACATCCGCCACTCTGATCCTCAACATGGGGCCCCTCAGGGGTGTGTGCTCAGTCTCCTCCTGCATGTCTCCAACACCATAATTAAGTTTGCTGACGCCACAACAAACTACTGGAAACTATAGCAGGAAAACTACTGTAAACTATCTCTGGAAAACTACTGTAAACTATAGCAGGAAAACTACTGTAAACTATCTCTGGAAAACTACTGTAAACTATCTCTGGAAAACTACTGTAAACTATCTCTGGAAAACTACTGTAAACTATCTCTGGAAAACTACTGTAAACTCTCTCTGGAAAACTACTGTAAACTATCTCTGGAAAACTACTGTAAACTATCTCTGGAAAACTACTGTAAACTATAGCAGGAAAACTACTGGAATCTTTCTCTGGAAAACTACTGTAAACTATCTCTGGAAAACTACTGTAAAATATCTGGAAAACTACTGTAAACTTTCTCTGGAAAACTACTGGAAACTTTCTCTGGAAAACTACTGTAAAATATCTCTGGAAAACTACTGTAAACTATCTCTGGAAAATCAATCAATTGTCCAAATAAGGGAAAGTAGAGTAGACTGAACAGCTGGTGTTACTGAGACCACTGTCCCCTGCTGCTCTGTCCAGTGGTGTTACTGAGACCACTGTGTCCTGCTGCTCTGTCCAGTGGTGTTACTGAGACCACTGTCCCCTGTTGCTCTGTCCAGTGGTGTTACTGAGACCACTGTCCCCTGCTGCTCTGTCCAGTTTCTTGATACTGAGACCACTGTCCCCTGCTGCTCTGTCCAGTTTCTTGTTACTGAGACCACTGTCCCCTGCTGCTCTGTCCAGTGGTGTTACTGAGACCACTGTGTCCTGCTGCTCTGTCCAGTTTCTTGTTGGTGTGTGTGTGTATGGATGAATCTTGAGTATGTTTCTAGAGCATCTATCTATCTCTGTCTCTAGAGCTGGGTCGGTGAATGATTGACTGTGAATGGTTATCTAACTTGCAGGTTGGCCATCTTGTAAATGATTAATGTGTCTCTTTCTCTGTCCGTGTTCCAATGTGACAGGGAGATTAGTTACAACACGAAACACACAGAGACATGTGACGTCTTCCTTCTGTCTCTCAGACTCGGTCACTAACTGTATGACTCATACACGATTCAATCACTAGCTGTATGACTCATACACGATTCAGTCACTAGCTGTATGACTCACACACGACTAAGTCACTAGCTGTATGACTCACACACGACTCAGTCACTAGCTGTATGACTCACACACCACTCATTCACTAGCTGTATGACTCATACACGACTCATTCACCAGCTGTATGACTGACACACGACTCATTCACTAGCTGTATGACTCACACACGACTCATTCACTAGCTGTATGACTCACACACAACTAATTCACTAGCTGTATGACTGAAACACGACTCAGTCACTAGCTGTATGACTCACACACGACTCATTCACTAGCTGTATGACACACACAATTCAATCACTAGCTGTATGACTCACACACGACTCAGTCACTAGCTGTATGACTCATACATGATTCAGTCACTAGCTGTATGACTAAAACACGTATTGACTTGCTCTTAATTTGTCTTTGTCTCTCCTTTCTTTCCTCTCTCTCTCTCTCTCTCTCTCTCTGTCTCTCTCTCTGTCTCTCTCTCTGTCTCTCTCTCTGTTTCTCTCTCTGTCTCTGTCTCTCTCTGTCTCTCTCTGTCTCTCTCTCTCTCTGTCTCTGTCTCTCTCTGTCTCTCTCTCTGTCTCTCTCTCTGTCTCTGTCTCTCTCTGTCTCTGTCTCTCTCTGTCTCTCTCTCTCTGTCTCCCCCTCTATCTCTCTCTGTCTCTGTCTCTCTCTGTCTCTCTCTCTGTCTCTCTCTCTCTCTCTGTCTCTCTCTCTCTCTCTCTCTCTCTCTGTCTCTCTCTGTCTGTCTCTTTCTC
>NW_027010963.1:20000-27267 GCF_036934945.1 Oncorhynchus masou masou | reverse complement strand
TGTACTTCGTTCAGATTTTATTAATGCTTGAATAAGGTGACGATTAATAATTGACTGCGGTTGATATAAAAGATTACCAGGTCTTTGAGTCTATTCCGAAGACAACAGCTCCATAAACATGCTTCCGTGGTGCCCCGACTTCCTAGTTAACACATTTAAATGATTAGTTTAATCAGGGGTAATATTAATTACAGATAATTGATTTTATAAAATAACATGTCATATCATTGAATCCATAGTAAAAGACCTGACATAGTACATACATAAATATTACACATGTACTTATTATATTTAACCTTTATTTTGACAGGGAGTAGAGGTCTCTTTTACAGAGGAGCCCTGTAATTACAATTCTATATTGAGTGTTCTATGAGTGAGTGTGTACTTCTACTGTTACCTGCTGCCCTCGCTTTCCTCGTTGATGCCGGCCTCCTTGGCTCTGGGCCGTGTGGCAGCCAGGACCTGCTCCAGATCATCCTTCTCAAACAGGTTGGGCACCTCTCCACTGTTCAACATGTTGTTAATGTCCTCTAGGAACTCCTCCACCACGATCTGATGAACAACAATACACACATGCAATGGAGGGGGATGGAAACATGCCTGAGAACTGAAGACTGAAGCTGTAGCTTCCAGGGCTAATGCCTCGGCTTCTGCTCAGTGGGGTAATGAGGTGATGAGTCACAGAGGTGGCATGGTTTGGCAAGCAGATGGTCACAGATAAACACTGGCCATAGCTACCCATTAGCTGTCTGGTACAGTCTTTATAGAGGAACCTGCTATCTTCCCATCACATAGTCTCCATAAATACTACTGTCTGGTACAGTGTTTATAGACCTGCTATATCACATAGATAAATACCTGTCTGGTACAGTCTGACCTGCTATCTGCCCATCACATAGTCTCCATAAATATTACTGTCTGGTACAGTCTTTATAGACCTGCTATCTGCCCATCACATAGTCTCCATAAATACTACTGTCTGGTACAGTCTTTATAGAGGAACCTGCTATCTGCCCATCACATGGCCCCCTTGCACACACCACCTGTACTTGTAAACTCTCCCCTCCTCTCCCCCTCCCCTCCCTACCTGTGTGTCAGTGAAGAGGAACACCATGTCCTTGCCCTCCACCCCAGCCATCTTGAACAGTCGTCTCAGGTCTTCATGGAAGCTGTCGTAGTTGTATCCTCGGCTCAGTTCTATCTGGAAGCAGCGCATGCCGCACATGTGGGCCGCCAGCCGCGTCAGTGACTGTTTCCCTGCAAGTGCCCCCCACGCCCACCAATAGGGCGTTACCGCGCTCCTGGCGGATCATACGCGCTATCCTATAGGAACAGAAGGACTGGCTCAGGAAGTAAGCAAGTTAACAAATTGAAGCATTACAAAATCACAAAAACAAAAACTAACTCTTTATGGGGTTCTGGACAAAATAAGTTCACTAAATAGGGAATAGGGTGTCATTAAAGATGCTAATCAGTCCACTAAATAGGGAATAGAGTGTCGTTAAGTATGCTAATCAGTCCACTAAATAGGGAATAGGGTGTCATTAAAGATGCTAATCAGTCCACTAAATAGGGAATAGGGTGTCATTAAAGATGCTAATCAGTCCACTAAATAGGGAATAGGGTGTCATCAAGTATGCTAAATAGTCCACTAAATAGGGAATAGAGTGTCGTTAAGTATGCTAATCAGTCCACTAAATAGGGAATAGGGTGTCATTAAGTATGCTAATCAGTCCACTAAATAGGGAATAGGGTGTCATCAAGTATGCTAAATAGTCCACTAAATAGGGAATAGAGTGTTGTTAAGTATGCTAAATAGTCCACTAAATAGGGAATAGAGTGTCCTAAATAGTCCACTAAATAGGGAATAGGGTGTCATCAAGTATGCTAATCAGTCCACTAAATAGGAATAGGGTGTCATCAAGTATGCTAAATAGTCCACTAAATAGGGAATAGAGTGTCGTTAAGTATGCTAAATAGTCCACTAAATAGGGAATAGAGTGTCGTTAAGTATGCTAAATAGTCCACTAAATAGGGAATAGGGTGTCATCAAGTATGCTAATCAGTCCACTAAATAGGGAATAGGGTGTCATTAAAGATGCTAATCAGTCCACTAAATAGGAATAGGGTGTCATTAAGTATGCTAATCAGTCCACTAAATAGGGAATAGGGTGTCATTAATCAGTCCACTAAATAGGAATAGGGTGTAGATAATCAGTCCACTAAATAGGGAATATGGTGTCATTAAAGATGCTAATCAGTCCACTAAATAGGGAATAGGGTGTCATCAAGTCTAAATAGTCCACTAAATAGGGAATAGAGTGTCGTTAAGTATGCTAATCAGTCCACTAAATAGGGAATAGGGTGTCATTAAGTCAAATAGTCCACTAAATAGGAATAGAGTGTCATTAAGTATGCTAATCAGTCCACTAAATAGGGAATAGGGTGTCATTAAGTATGCTAATCAGTCCACTAAATAGGGAATAGGGTGTCATTAAAGATGCTAATCAGTCCACTAAATAGGGAATAGGGTGTCATCAAGTATGCTAAATAGTCCAAATAGGAATAGAGTGTCGTTAAGTATGCTAATCAGTCCACTAAATAGAATAGGGTGTCATTAATATGCTAATCAGTCCACTAAATAGGAATAGGGTGTCATTAAGTATGCTAATCAGTCCACTAAATAGGGTGTCATTAAGTATGCTAATCAGTCCACTAAATAGGGAATAGGGTGTCATTAAGTATGCTAATCAGTCCACTAAATAGAATAGGTGTCATTAAGTATGCTAATCAGTCCACTAAATAGGAATAGGGAATAGTCCCTAAATAGGGAATAGGGTGTCATTAAGTATGCTAAACAGTCCACTAAATAGGAATAGGGAAGCATTTAGCTAAAACATCTCGCATTAATTATATAGGGAATAGGGTGCAATTTCGAATGCATTCACTGCACTAATTAGGAATAGGGCTCTGTTCCCGAGTGTAAAATGACCTGGAGACGTGTTCTACAGTCCTGAAGAAACACCAGCTTGGTCTCCTTGGAGAAGGTCATGTTGTAGTCATCCAGGTAGTCCTGGAGCACAGCCCTGATCTTATCTGGCCTCTGTTAGGTCCTCATACAGACGATCTGCCTTCTCTGCACCCACCTAGAGGAGAGG
This sequence comes from Oncorhynchus masou masou, assembly GCF_036934945.1. NCBI lineage: Eukaryota > Metazoa > Chordata > Actinopteri > Salmoniformes > Salmonidae > Oncorhynchus > Oncorhynchus masou. Next base: position 24,109 of record NW_027010963.1, on the reverse strand, counting down.
AGAGGGAGGGAGGGAAAGGGGAGGAAGAGATGGAGGGGGAGAGAGGACAGGGAAGGATTGCGAGATAGATAGATAGATGGATGCTGTAAATGTTAAGCGCTTTGAGTACCTGGGAAATTGATTGGATTTATAGGCTTATAGCGCATTTTACCTTGATGAAATCTCCAAATATGATGGGTTTGGTCACAAAGTAATTGGGTTCTAAATTGAAGCCAAAATATTTGCCTGAAAGAAGAAGAACGGAAATATATTTAAAGAGTTGCTATTCATAGCTCAACAATTGTGGGACGTTTCAGATAAGGACATTGAAATGGCTTTCAAACTTAATATGTCAAAACACTGCTTAGTGAGAGGCAAAACTCTGAAAGTTCAAACTAGGTTCTATTGAACTCTGTGTTATGTTCTTACTGGCCAACTATGTCTAGGTTATATTAAACTCTGTGTTATGTTCTTACTGGCCGTCTAGCTCTAGGTTCTATTAAACTCTGTGTTATGTTCTTACTGGCCGTCTAGGTTCTATTAAAGTCTGTGTTATGTTCTTACTGGCCGTCTAGGTTCTATTAAACTCTGTGTTATGTTCTTACTAACTGTCTAGGTTCTATTACACTCTGTGTTATGTTCTTACTAACTGCCTAGGTTCTATTACACTCTGTGTTATGTTCTTACTGGCCATCTCAGAGACGATGGTGTTGAAGTAGGTTTTGTCTTCGTTGTTGATGAGGCGGTCGTGGAACACTCTCTGACACTCGTGACAGAACAGACGAATATCCCAGTCTGATCTCCACCGTGCCTGGCTCACACTGCAACATACCTAGAGGACAAACAGACAGAGGAGGAGAGAATGAGAGAGGTGGAGGTAGGGAGAGAGGAGGGAGGGGTTGAGTGGAGAAGGGAGGAGGGGGAAGGGAGGGAGGAGGGGAAGAGAGGGAGCGGGGGGAGGGAGGAAAGCAAAAGAAGGCAGGGAGGGATAAGAGAGAGAATGAGAGAGGGAGGTGGAGAGAGAGAGAGAGGGAGGTGGAGAGAGAGACGGAGGAGGAGGGGGAGGGGGAGTGTGGGGAGGTGAAGGGAAGAGAGAGGGTAAAGAGGCAGGGAGGGAGAGAGAATGAGGAGGAGGTGAAGGGAGGAGAGGGAGAGGGGACGGAGAGGTAGAGGCAGGGAGGGAGAGAATGAGGAGGGAGGTGAAGGGAGGGGGAGGGAGGGAGGCAGGTAGGGAGAGAGAATGAGGAGGGAGGTGAAGGGAGGGAGAGGGAGAGAGGCAGGGAGAGGGAGAGAGGGCAGGGAGGGAGAGAGAATGAGGGGAGGGGGAGGTGAAGGGAGGGAGAGAGGGGTGAAGGTAGGGAGAGAGGGAGGGAGGGGTGAGAGGAGAAGGGAGGGAGAGAGGGATGAAGGGAGGGAGAGAGATGGAGGAGGAGTGAAAGGGAGGGAGAGAGGGGGGTGAAGGTAGGGAGAGAGGAGGGAGGGGTGAGAGGAGAAGGGAGGGAGAGAGGGGGATGAAGGGAGGGAGGAGAGATGAGAGGGAGTGGGAGGCAGGGAGGAGAGGGAGAGGGAGCGGGGGAGGGAAGGTGAAGGGGGAGGGAAGAGGGAGGTAAAAAGGCAGGAGGGTTAGATGGATTTAACATGATTTATTTACGACCAGAGAATAATAAAACATGATTCAACTTGGTGGTTCTCACCCTGCAACCTTAACACGTGAAGAAGTAAAGACAAGTCTAATATCTGCTGTTGACACATCCCTGTTGTTATCAATGTTATGCAACGCTAGGGATGCTTGAGGAGATATGATGGGTCGGACATACCAGAGGATCCATGTTCAAGTCTTGTTAGAAAGTTGAGGGCATTAATGTGACCCACGCTGCGCCCTCAGCAAGAATGGGGGCTGGGTTGGCCTTATTCGCCTGGGTAAGTATTAATGCTGGTGTGTGTATGTGAGTGTATGTATGTGTGTTAGTGTGTGTTTACGCTGCAGTGTGTGTGTATGTGTGTGTTCTGCATGGTGACTCTAGCGGGGGTCAGGGGAGTAGTAGTCACTTCCAACTCAGGCCTCTCTGCTCTGATGATGGTTGTGAGGCTGCTGGGTAGAGGACTGGTACTGTCTCTGTCTGGACTTCAGGCTACAACCAAGAGCATCTCAGTCCATCAGCTACTTTAATAACTTACAAGTGAAAAAGCCAAGACAAACTTTCTCACCCTGGACACACTTGGAGAGGTCCCTGAGGTTGAAGACGTAGTGTGTGTGTGTGTGTGTGTGTGTGTGTGGGTTTGTGTCTCACCCTGGACACACTTGGAGAGGTCCTTGAGGGTGAAGACGTTAGTGTGTGTGTGTGTGTGTGTGTGTGTCTCACCATGAACACACTTGAAGGTCCCTGAGGGTGAAGACGTAGTGTGTGTGCGTGTGTCTCACCCTGGACACACTTGGAGAGGTCCCTGAGGTTGAAGACGTAGTGTGTGTGTGTGTGTGTGTGTGTGTGTGTGTTTGTGTCTCACCCTGGACACACTTGGAGAGGTCCCTGAGGTTGAAGACGTAGTGTGTGTGTGTGTGTCTCACCCTGGACACACTTGGAGAGGTCCCTGAGGGTGAAGACGTTAGTGTGTGTGTGTGTGTGTCTCACCCTGGACACACTTGGAGAGGTCCCTGAGGGTGAAGACGTAGTGTGTGTGTGTGTGTGTGTGTGTGTGTGTGTGTGTCTCACCCTGGACACACTTGGAGAGGTCCCTGAGGTTGAAGACGTAGTGTGTGTGTCTCACCCTGGACACACTTGGAGAGGTCCCTGAGGTTGAAGACGTAGTGTGTGTGTGTGTCTCACCCTGGACACACTTGGAGAGGTCCCTGAGGTTGAAGACGTAGTGGGACTTGGCTGGTGTAGGCAGGAGGTCCACAGACATGCGGTGGTAGATCTCTACTGCTGCGTCTACGATGCTGCCTGCTGAAGACCTCACCGCCTGGGGGAACTCACTGAGGAAACCACTGAGGATGGCCTGGGGGGAGAGACCGTTCCAACAGGGAGAGTTAAGCGTATCGTGGGCTTGAGGGTGTGTGTGCTTGAATATGCCCTTGAGGAGAGAGGGCAGACTCAAGACACACACGTGATTGTGTGTGAGTGTGTGTGTGGTCTTGTTCTTCTGAATCCCCCACAAGGATAATGAAACAAGGCAAATTCTCCCTCGTGGGGACATTTCCCACATCCCCATGACAACAAAGTTCATTTTAAGATTAGGGGTTACGTTTAGGGTTAGGGTTAGAATTAGGGTTAGAATTAGTGTTATGGTAAGGCATTATTGGTTAGGTTTAGGAGATAGGTGTAGGGTTTGGGTTAAGGTTAGGGGTTATTCTTATGGTTAGAATTAGGGTTAGGGTAAGGCATTAGTGGTTAGGTTTAGGAGATAGTTGTAGGGTTAGTGGGTAGGATTAAGGGTTGGGAAAGGCATTAGTGGTTCCGGTTTAGGAGATAGGTGTAGGGTCTGGGTTAAGGTTTAGGGGTTAAGGAAAACATGATTTTGAATGGAAATCAATTATAGGTCCCAACGAGGATAGGAAAACACGTGTGAGGAGAGTTGATCTGTAATTAAACTACCACAGCTTGTTAAGGGGCTGTGAGGGAGAGAACATGACGATAGTCGATCTGTAATTAAACTATCACCGCTTGTTAAGGGGCTGTGAGGGAGAGGACATGACGAGAGTCGATCTGTAATTAAACTACCACAGCTTGTTAAGGGGCTGTGAGGGAGCGGACATGACGATAGTCGATCTGTAATTAAACTACCACAGCTTGTTAAGGGGCTGTGAGGGGAGAACATGACGAAGTCGATCTGTAATTAAACTACCACAGCTTGTTAAGGGGCTGTGAGGGAGAACAGGACGATAGTTGATCTGTAATTAAACTACCACAGCTTGTTAAGGGGCTGTGAGGGGAGCGGACATGACGATAGTCGATCTGTAATGAAACTACAGCTTGTTAAGGGGCTGTGAGGAGAGGACATGACGATAGTCGATCTGTAATTAAACTACCACAGCTTGTTAGGGGGCTGGAGGGAGAGGACAGGACGATAGTCGATCTGTAATTAAACTACCACAGCTTGTTAAGGCTGTGAGGGAAGAGGACATGAGGAGA
>NW_027010963.1:0-15000 GCF_036934945.1 Oncorhynchus masou masou | reverse complement strand
GTTTCCCCCTGCAATGTGTGTGAGAGTTTGTGTGCTGTGTTTGTCCCCCTGGACTTGGTGTCCTGCTGCTGGAGGTGTGTGGGTGCGTGTGGTTTGTATACTGTCAGCGAGAGCCAGCCACTAACTCCAGGGCTAGCGGGCACGGACACTGGCACACATATCATTACACACACACAGGGATATTAATGTGTACACAATGCCCCTGACTCCACAGTAGACAGGAATATTAATGTGTACACAATGGCCCTAACTCCACAGTAGATAGGAATGTGAATACATAATGGCCTATAACTCCACAGTAGATAGGAATGAATAGGTACATAATGGCCCATAACTCCACAGTAGATAGGAATGTGAATAGGTACATAATGGCCCCTAACTCCACAGTAGATAGGAATGTGAATGGGTACATAATGGCCCCTAACTCCACAGTAGACATGACTTAACTGGTACATAATGGCCCTAACTCCACAATAGACAGAATGAATGGATACATAATAATCTCCACAGTAGATAGAAATAGAATGGATACATAATGGCCCTAACTCCACAGTAGATAGGAATCTGAATGGATACATAATGGCCCTAACTCCACAGTAGACATGCATAATAATGTGTCCATATTGGCCCATAACTCCACAGTAGAAAGGAATATTAATGTGTCCATAATCCAACAGTAGACAGGAATGTGAATGGGTACATAATGGCCCTAACTCCACAGTAGATAGGAATCACAATGGATACATAATGGCCTAACTCCACAGTAGCAATGCATAATAATGTGTCCATATTGGCCCATAACTCCACAGTAGAAAGGAATATTAATGTGTCCATAATGGCCCCTAACTCCACAGTAGACAGGAATGTGAATGGGTACATAATGGCCCCTAACTCCACAGTAGATAGGAATCTGAATGGATACATAATGGCCCTAACTCCACAGTAGCAATGCATAATAATGTGTCCATATTGGCCCATAACTCCACAGTAGACAGGAATGTGAATGGGTTCATAATGGCCCCTAACTCCACAGTATACAGGAATGTGAATGGGTACATAATGGCCCCTAACTCCACAGTAGACAGAGCGACAGTCGCCTCAGGTTCTCTGAGCTGCACATGAGTTATCCCCAGAGACAGACTTCACCAGCCTTGTGTTGGTGTCTGGGGGTGTGTGTGCATGCGCATTTAGATCCTCCAGGACAAAGGATTAGGGTTAGGGTTAACCCTAACCCTCATCTCTGCTAGTTATGGACCATAACACATTCAGCCTTCACCCTTTTTTTCACACATTCTCACTCCACTAACAGGTAAATTATGCATATTCTACTCCTCCACGGACTCACTCAAGGAATACAACATTCTATCCATCATTCTATCCATCATTACACTGTTACAACCTAGGGACACTTCCAGAAGAGGAGAGTAGAGAGTTCCTATTGGATATCTTTACTGTGATACCAACCAATGGCAACCATAGTCTCCATTGATGGCATGATGCAATACATTGAAAGTTCTCAGCAGGTATTTGAAATCTCCTTCTCTTCCAGTCTCATTCACCTGCTGTCCTTATTTCTGAGGGGACAGACAGAGGTTTCCTACCAAAACCTTTAGAGATGTTCATTTCAATATGTTCATATCCATCTACTAAACATTCCTTTACAGCATGTTTTTATTTGCACATATCCTTTACAGCACAGATGTTCATAATTGTTGCAGATGTTCATATCAGTCAATTTCATAATTAGATAAAAACAACTGTCAGATGTTCACCAGTCTTTGTCAGATGTTCATAATTGGTAGATGTTCATAATTGGTAGCAGTCTTAAGTCAGATGTTCATAATTGGTAGCAGTCTTCAGATGTTCATAATTGATCTTAGTTCATAATTGGTAGCAGTCTTTGTCAGATGTTCATAATTGGTGTTATAATTGGTAGCAGTCTTCGTCAGATGTTCATAATTGGATGTTCAGCAGTCTTCGTCAGATGTTCATAATTGGTAGCAGCAGTCTTTGTCAGATGTTCATAATTGGTAGCAGTCTTCGTCAGATGTTCATAATTGGTAGCAGTCTTCGTCAGATGTTCATAATTGGTAGCAGTCTACAGATTTCATGCATTGATTCCACAGGTAAGGCTTTGTCTCAATTTGAGATTTTAATTGGTACCCTTTCAGATGACTTAAAGTGACTGAACAGCAGTCTTCGTCAGATGTTCATAAGTGTTTATCTGTTTGCATTGCAGCAGCCTTCACAGAAAAACAGCAAGTTCACAGATGTTCATTGGAGGTGTGGATTGATGTGACAGTTACTGATATTTGTCCCCCAGAGACTTAAAGAGTGACTGAACGCCAGATCAGCAAGTGTTTATCTGTTGCTCAGAAGAAAAATGTCAGTCTTGGAGGTGAATTTAAGATAACTCAAGACACCGAAATCTGTCATTAATTTAGATAACTCAAGAAATTTTTGCAAAGGAGCATTTAGTCGCGGAAGTTTACATCTAGCTCAGGTGGGTGATGCAGTAGGATGTTATCAATACATCTAGCTCAGGTGTGTGATGCAGTAGGATATTTATCAATGGAAATCTAGCCAAGTGTTTGATGCAGAAAGCCATTTCTCGTACATCTACCTCGGGTGTCTGATGCAGTAGGCCTTTGTTCTAATGCATTACCTAAGGTGTTGGGTGCAGTGGGATATTTATCAATACATCTAGCTCAGCTGTTTGATGCAGTAGGATATTTATCAACACATCTAGTCTCCAGGTGTGTGATGCAGTAGGATATTTATCAATACATCTACATAAGGTGTTGGGTGCAGTAGGATATTATCAATACATCTAGCTCAGGTGTTGGGTGCAGTAGGCTATTTATCAATACATCTACATAAGGTGTTTGGTGCAGTAGGATATTATCAATACATCTAGCTCAGATGTTTGATGCAGTAGGCTATTTATCAATACATCTAGCTAAGGTGTTTGACGAGTAGGACATTTATCAATACATCTACATAATGTGTTTGGTGTAGTTTTTCACAAGTAAAAAAATGTACGACGTGTTGTCTTGTGTAAACAAAGTCCGACCCGCTGTGCTACTGGGCAGACTGTCTCACTGTTTGTGTTCTGCTGTATCAATGGATAGACCGTAATCACCACAGCTGTTTATCCTGTGGTAGTGGGCAGCTGTTTATCCTGTGGTAGTGGGCAGCTGTTTATCCTGTGGTAGTGGGCAGCAGTTTATCCCAGCTGTTTATCCAGTAGTGGGCAGCTGTTTATCCTGTGGTAGTGGGCAGCTGTTTATCCTGTGGTAGTGGGCAGCTGTTTATCCTGTGGTAGTGGACAGCTGTTTATCCTGTGGTAGTGGGCAGCTGTTTATCCTGTGGTAGTGGGCAGCTGTTTATCCCGTGGTAGTGGGCAGCTGTTTATCCCGTGGTAGTGGGCAGCTGTTTATCCTGTGGTAGTGGGCAGCTGTTTATCCCGTGGTAGTGGGCAGCTGTTTATCCCGTAGTGGGCAGCTGTTTATCCTGTGGTAGTGGGCAGCTGTTTATCCCGTGGTAGTGGGCAGCTGTTTATCCCGTGGTAGTGGGCAGCTGTTTATCCTGTGGTAGTGGACAGCTGTTTATCCTGTGGTAGTGGGCAGCTGTTTATCCTGTGGTAGTGGGCAGCTGTTTATCCCGTGGTAGTGGGCAGCTGTTTATCCTGTGGTAGTGGGCAGCTGTTTATCCTGTGGTAGTGGGCAGCTGTTTATCCTGTGGTAGTGGGCAGCTGTTTATCCTGTGGTAGTGGGCAGCTGTTTATCCTGTGGTAGTGGGCAGCTGTTTATCCCGTGGTAGTGGGCAGCTGTTTATCCCGTGGTAGTGGGCAGATGTTTATCCCGTGGTAGTGGGCAGCTGTTTATCCTGTGGTAGTGGGCAGCTGTTTATCCTGTGGTAGTGGGCAGATGTTTATCCCGTGGTAGTGGGCAGCTGTTTATCCCGTGGTAGTGGGCAGCTGTTTATCCCGTGGTAGTGGGCAGCTGTTTATCCTGTGGTAGTGGGCAGCTGTTTATCCTGTGGTAGTGGGCAGCTGTTTATCCCGTGGTAGTGGGCAGATGTTTATCCCGTGGTAGTGGGCAGATGTTTATCCCGTGGTAGTGGGCAGCTGTTTATCCTGTGGTAGTGGGCAGATGTTTATCCACGTGGTAGTGGGCAGCTGTTTATCCCGTGGTAGTGGGCAGATGTTTATCCCGTGGTAGTGGGCAGATGTTTATCCCGTGGTAGTGGGCTGTTTATCCCGTGGTAGTGGGCAAGTGGCATTGTGGAAATCAAAATAAATGTTTTGACTAATGTCGATGTCACATATGCACATTTTAAAGAGAGAAGTTGGTTCTCGAGTTTAGTTCGGCTTTCAGAGAAAATTCTAGCCAGGCAGAAAGGGTCTGGTCCTAGTTCTTGCCCATGGAGTTTCAGATAAGAAACTCGAACCTTAGAAGAAAACAGGACAGAATCCCCATTCTCCAGTTACACCTCTGTAGCATGCTAATACACGCTTAGCACCTGGCGAGTGTTGTCCTTCAGTAATATGTATGGCAGTCAGGGCAGGTTAAGTTGGACCCTGGTAATAGATAAAGCTTTGAACCTGTCTGGAAATGCAGTTTTTTTTAAATGCAGTCTTCTGATGGTCTGGAAAAGAAAACAGTATATAGTGTATCTCTCTCCCCTGTGTGTGTGATAAGCATGGTATGCTGTAGATGATTATAATTCTGACTATAATGATGATTATAATTCTGACTACAATGATGATGATTATAATTCTGACTATAATGATGATTATAATTCTGACTATAATGCTGATTATAATTCTGACTATAATGCTGATTATAATTCTGACTATAATGATGATTATAATTCTGACTATAATGATGATTATAATTCTGACTATAATGATGATTATAATTCTGACTATAATGATGATTATAATTCTGACTATAATGATGATTATAATTCTGACTATAATGATGATTATAATTCTGACTATAATGCTGATTATAATTCTGACTATAATGCTGATTATAATTCTGACTATAATGCTGATTATAATTCTGACTATGATGATGATCATAATTCTGACTATAATTCTGACTATGATGATGATTATAATTATGACTATAATGATGATCATAATTCTGACTTATAATTCTGACTATGATGATTATCATAATTCTGACTATAATTCTGACTATAATGATGATCATAATTCTGACTATGATGATTATCATAATTCTTATAATTCTGACTATGATGATGATCATAATTCTGACTATAATGATGATTATAATTCTGACTATAATGCTGATTATAATTCTGACTATAATGCTGATTATAATTCTGACTATGATGATGATCATAATTCTGACTATAATTCCTCGACTATAATGATGATTATAATTCTGACTATAATGCTGATTATAATTCTGACTATGATGATGATCATAATTTGATTATAATTTGACTATAATGATGATTATAATGCTGATTATAATTCTGACTATGATGATGATCATATTCTGACTATAATTCTGACTATGATGATGATTATAATTCTGACTATAATGTTGATTACACTGATCATAATGATGATTATAATTCTGACTATAATGCTGATTATAGTTCTGACTATAATGCTGATTATAATTCTACTATAATGCTGATTATAATTCTGACTATAATGCTGATTATAATTCTGACTATAATGATGATTATAATGCTGATTATAATTCTGACTATGATGATGATCATAATTCTGACTATAATTCTGACTATGATGATGATTATAATTCTGACTATAATGCTGATTATAATTCTGACTATAATGATGATTATAATTCTGACTATAATGCTGATTATAATTCTGACTATAATGCTGATTATAATTCTGACTATAATGCTGATTATAATTCTGACTATAATGCTGATTATAATTCTGACTATAATGCTGATTATAATTCTGACTATAATGATGATCATAATTCTGACTATAATTCTTAATATGATGATGATTATAATTATGACTATAATGATGATCATAATTCTGACTATAATTCTGACTATGATGATTATCATAATTCTGACTATAATTCTGACTATAATGATGATCATAATTCTGACTATGATGATTATCATAATTCTGACTATAATTCTGACTATGATGATGATCATAATTCTGACTATAATGATGATTATAATTCTGACTATAATGCTGATTATAATTCTGAATATAATGCTGATTTATAATTCTGACTATGATGATGATCATAATTCTGACTATAATTCGGACTATAATGATGATTATAATTCTGACTATAATGCTGATTATAATTCTGACTATGATGATGATCATAATTCTGATTATAATTCTGACTATAATGATGATTATAATGCTGATTATAATTCTGGACTATGATGATGATCATAATTCTGACTATAATTCTGACTATGATGATGATCATAATTCTGACTATAATTCTGACTATAATGATGATTATAATTCTGACTATAATGCTGATTATAATTCTGACTATGATGATGATCATAATTCTGATCATAATTCTGACTATGATGATGATTATAATTCTGACTATAATGCTGATTATAATTCTGACTATGATGATGATCATAATTCTGATCATAATTCTGACTATGATGATGATTATAATTCTGACTATGATGATGATTATAATTCTGACTATGATGATGATCATAATTCTGATCATAATTCTGACTATGATGATGATTATAATTCTGACTATAATTCTGACTATAGTGATGATGATTATAATTCTGACTATAATGATGATTATAATTCTGACTATAATGAGGATGATGATTACAATTCTGACAATAATGATGATGATAAAAATTAATAATAATGATGATTATTATAATTCTGACTACAAATGATGGCAAGGTAGCGTAGTGGTTAGAGCGTTGGACTAGCAAGTTCAAATCCCGAGCTGACAAGGTACAAATCTATCGTTCTGACACTGAACAGGCAGTTAACCCACTGTTCCTAGGCCGTCATTGAAAATAAGAATTTGTTCTTAACTGACTTGCCTGGTTAAATAAAGGTAAAATAAATAAAAACATTTTAAAAATCAATGATAATTATTATTAGTATAATTATTCCGACTAGGATGATGATTATAACGATGGTGATGAAGGCCCTACTAACCTTGGCGTCCATTATTGTCTTCAAACTGTTGTCTGACGAAGCTGTCGAAGGCATCCCAGTGGCTATCAGTCAGGTTACCCCACAGACCACAGGTAGCAGAACACAAATGTCTGACACAACACACTGTTCAGGTGCTTAGCTTCCTAGAACACACACACACACACACACACACACACACACACACACACGGAGCTATACTTAATAAGCAATAAGGCCCGAGGGGGTGTGGTATATGGTCAATATACCACGGCTAAGGGCTGTTCTATGCACGGCGCAACGTGGAGTGCCTGGATACAGCCCTTAGCCTTGCTATATTGGCCATATACCACTTAACCCCTGAGGTGCCGTTATTGCTGTTATTAGCTGGTTACCAACGTAATTAGAGCAGTACAAATAAATGTTTTGTCATACCTGTGGTATACCACGTCTGTCAGCCAATCAGCTTTCAGGGCTCGAACCACCCAGTTTAAAGATGTGTATAATGACTGGTTAATATGTGGTTGTGGTCATGCTGTGCTCTAGTAACTTTAGCCTACCATCTTGAGGTCTGGTCTTCCGTCTCCCAGCAGCAGCGCCTCCAACAGGCAGCAGAGGGTAGTGACCTTACTGATGTCCACCTGGCCCATGGCCTGGACACAACGTCCACACAAACTGAAGACCCTTCTCCCACGTACTGCTCAAACAATGCCAACAGGTACACACTGCTTCAGGGAGCTGGGGTGGAGGGGGTGGAGGAGGTAGAGGGAGGATAGGGAGACAGCAACAGAGAGGCAGAGAGAGCAGAGAGGGCAGAGAGAGTGAGAAGCAGGTAAATTTAAATGTATGATCATGACATCAAGACAAAACAGGTAAAAGATGGATTTTGAATTAAGATAAAGATCCATGTCAACCAATAACTCAATAGACAGTAAATCAAGATACATCATCTGTCAGCTATAACATCAGAAACAACAGCAGATATAACCCATCTCTGACAACACTGTAGGTCTGTATCATCTGTCAGCTATAACATCAGAAACAACAGCAGATAAAACCCATCTCTGACAACACTGTAGGTCTGTAACATCAGAAACAACAGCAGATAAAACCCATCTCTGACAACACTGTAGGTCTGTAACATCAGAAACAACAGAGATATAACACTGTAGGTCTGTAACATTAGACACAGTAGCAGATAAAACCCATCTCTGACAACACTGTAGGTCTGTAACATTAGACACAGTAGCAGATATAACCCATCTCTGACAACACTGTAGGTCTGTAACATCAGAAACAACAGCAGATAAAACCCATCTCTGACAACACTGTAGGTCTGTAACATCAGAAACAACAGCAGGTAAAACCCATCTCTGACAACACTGTAGGTCTGTAACATCAGAAACAACAGCAGATAAAACCCATCTCTAACAACACTGTAGGTCTGTAACATCAGAAACAACAGCAGATATAACCCATCTCTGACAACACTGTAGGTCTGTAACATCAGAAACAACAGCAGATATAACACTGTAGGTCTGTATCATCAGAAACAACAGCAGGTAAAACCCATCTCTGACAACACTGTAGGTCTGTAACATCTGTCAGCTATAACATCAGAAACAACAGCAGGTAAAACCCATCTCTGACAACACTGTAGGTCTGTATCATCAGAAACAACAGCAGATATAACCCATCTCTGACAACACTGTAGGTCTGTAACATCTGTCAGCTATAACATCAGAAACAACAACAGATATAACCCATCTCTGACAACACTGTAGGTCTGTAACATCTGTCAGCTATAACATCAGAAACAACAGCAGATAAAACCCATCTCTGACAACACTGTAGGTCTGTAACATCAGAAACAACAGTAGATAAAACCCATCTCTGACAACACTGTAGGTCTGTAACATCAGAAACAACAGCAGGTAAAACCATCTCTGACAACACTGTAGGTCTGTAACATCAGCAGGTAAAACCCATCTCTGACAACACTGTAGGTCTGTAACATCAGAAACAACAGCAGGTAAAACTCATATCTGACAACACTGTAGGTCTGTAACATCAGAAACAACAGCAGATATAACCCATCTCTGACAACACTGTAGGTCTGTAAAATCAGAAACAACAGCAGGTAAAACCCATCTCTGACAACACTGTAGGTCTGTAACATCAGAAACAACAGCAGATAAAACCCATCTCTGACAACACTGTAGGTCTGTAACATCAGAAACAACAGCAGATAAAACCCATCTCTGACAACACTGTAGGTCTGTATCATCTGTCAGCTATAACATCAGAAACAACAGCAGATATAACCCATCTCTGACAACACTGTAGGTCTGTAACACCAGACACAACAGCAGATATAACCCATCTCTGACAACACTATAGGTCTGTAACATCTGTCAGCTATAACATCAGAAACAACAGCAGATATAACCCATCTCTGACAACACTGTAGGTCTGTAACATCTGTCAGCTATAACATCAGAAACAACAGCAGATATAACCCATCTCTGACAACACTGTAGGTCTGTAACATCAGAAACAAACAGCAGATAAACCATCTCTGACAACACTGTAGGTCTGTAACATCAGAAACAACAGCAGATATAAATCTCTGACAACACTTTCTGTAACACCAGACACAACAGCAGATGACAACACTAAAGGTCTGTAACATCTGTCAGCTATAACATCAGAAACAACAGCAGATATAACCCATCTCTGACAACACTGTAGGTCTGTATCATCAGAAACAACAGCAGATAAAACCCATCTCTGACAACACTGTAGGTCTGTATCATCTGTCCATGTCATCAAACCATTTAAAGACAATTATCATAAAGACAGGGACAGTTCACAGGATCCTCCTCTAATGATGCAAGGGAGAATGTGTAAAGGTTAGAGGTGACGAAGAGAGAATGTGTAAAGGTTAGAGGTGACGAAGAGAGAATGTGTAAAGGTTAGAGGTGACGAAGAGAGAATGTGTAAGGGTTAGAGGTGACGAAGAGAGAAGGTGTAAAGGTTAGAGGTGACGAAGAGAGAATGTGTAAAGGTTAGAGGTGACGAAGAGAGAATGTGTAAAGGTTAGAGGTGACGGGTCACATGATGATGTTTGATGTGTTGTGGTGGTTGATGTTTATGATGGATCTGCTGACACTGATGGTAGGAGTACCATTCTAGCCATCTATATAGTTAGATACACCTCTGTCTTTGGTCTGAGACACACGACATTCTCTGTGATCTTCACAGAACGATAACATGAGAATACAGATTCCCAAACAGGCTTGACTGAGCCCACAGCTACTTCCACAGAGGGGCTGTATGATTATGAAGACATGGTAGATGTATATTTGGAGTAGAGATGTGATCAGCGTAGGAAATCACCTTGTTAGTCAGACCAGTGATCCAGATCTGGACTATGTTAAGGAGAATGGTAAATCACCTTGTTAGTCAGGCCAGTGATCCAGGTCTGGACCATGTTAAGGGGAGAATGGTAAATCACCTTGTTAGCCAGGCCAGTGATCCAGGTCTGGACCATGTTAAGGAGAATGGTAAATCACCTTGTTAGTCAGACCAGTGACCAGGTCTGGACCATGTTAAGGAGAATGGTAAATCACCTTGTTAGTCAGGCCAGTGATCCAGGTCTGGACCATATTGGGAGAATGGTAAATCACCTTGTTAGTCAGGCCAGTGATCCAGGTCTGGACCATGTTAAGGAGACTGGTAAATCACCTTGTTAGTCAGGCCAGTGATCCAGGTCTGGACCATGTTAAGGAGAATGGTAAATCACCTTGTTAGTCAGGCCAGTGATCCAGGTCTGGACCATGTTAAGGAGAATGGTAAATCACCTTGTTTGTCAGGCCAGTGATCCAGGTCTGGACCATGTTAAGGAGAATGGTAAAAATCACCTTGTTAGTCAGGCCAGTGATCCAGGTCTGGACCATGTTAAGGAGACTGGTAAATCACCTTGTTAGTCAGGCCAGTGATCCAGGTCTGGACCATGTTAAGGAGAATGGTAAATCACCTTGTTAGTCAGGCCAGTGATCCAGGTCTGGACCATGTTAAGAGACTGGTAAATCACCTTGTTAGTCAGACTAAGTGATCAGGTCTGGACCATGTTAAGGAGAATGGTAAATCACCCTTGTTAGTCAGAACAGTGATCCAGGTCTGGACCATGTTAAGGAGAATGGTAAATCACCTTGTTAGCCAGGCCAGTGGAGATCCAGGTCTGGACCATGTTAAGGAGAATGGTAAATCACCTTGTTAGCCAGGCCAGTGATCCAGGTCTGGACCATGTTAAGGAGACTGGTAAATCACCTTGTTAGTCAGGCCAGTGATCCAGGTCTGGACCATGTTAAGGAGAATGGTAAATCACCTTGTTAGTCAGACCAGTGATCCAGGTCTGACCATGTTAAGGAGAATGGTAAATCACCTTTTTAGCCAGGCCAGTGATCCAGGTCTGGACATAGGGCATCCATTTGAGTTCGTTGGAGTCGATGTAGACCATCCCATAGCGACTCACTGTGGCTGGGGACGCCACCGATAAGTCCTGGACCTGGAGACACACAACACAAAGTTTGCAGAGCATTTACAAAGTCTGGATATTTAACATGTCACTATTATCTGTTCATGTCAAAGACGTCCATAGTGACTGTCCCGTCTTGTCATCAACACTAGAACGCAATGAAGAGGAACCCCTAACCTATAACCCCTGACCCCTCTCTGACCTCAAACACCATGTGTATAGACGGGGTCAGTTTGATGCGTTCGCTGTTGGCCAGACACAGCATCTTGTTGTCGCCCAGGACTGTGTTCATGTTCTCAATCCACAGCGCGTCCACCGGACCGTCCGACACGATCCACTTGTGGTCATCGCTTGGGTCGTTACCAGGCCGCCGCACGCTGAGCCCATCAGGCCGTCACGCCACTCCAGGGTCAATATGTTCACCTGTAGGGGAAAGGGATGAAAGGTTAGGCTCATATTATGTACTTTGTAACCTATGTTTATATATACACATTGGTAAAAACCAATAGCAAATGAGTGAGTAAACAAGTGAGTGTTTAAACGAAGGATACATTGATTGAACTAATTGGTACATTAATGAGTTGGATGGTTAACCGTTAATAAATGAACTGACTGTTTATGGATAGATTTATTTATAGACTGATTGAAAAAAATGTGGTATTCACTTTTATTTACTCAGGGGCAGCCCAATGAGACCAGGGTCTCATTCCCAATGGTGCCCTGAGTACAAACATCTTCTCTCAAACGGGAAGAGAAAAGTACATTACCAATTAAAACATGACCATAGTTAACAACTGTGCAGTTTCTGACTGTACAACCTGCTTCCTGCTATTTTAGGAGAGGCCAGATCTACAGTATGTCTCAAAACAGAAGCCCACTTTAAATCTGTTTTCTAACTAGTTCATCCATATGGTTTTTAAACATGAAGTCTTTGCCAATCGAAATGCACAGATATTTATAGGTGGAACCCAATGATGGGAGAAACCATCCATAATAAATATGTAGTCCATCTGAAACAATTTGTGAACAACATGTATTTAGTCTTGCCCACATTAAGTATCAGTTTTAAACCAACCAGGGCATTCTGTAAGGTAACAAGGTCAGATTGCAGCTCTTAACATAGACTGGTCAACAGTTGGGTCAGTGGCATACATCAGACTGTCGCTCACACACAGATGAATATTACAAGTTAACAGATTGACCAGTATTATTGACATAAATAGTAAAGAGAACAGGTCCCAGTTCAGACCCCTGCGGTACACCTTTTGTAATATCCAGGAAACTAGACTGAACACCATCAGAGATCATGCATTGAGTCCTGTCTGACAGATCATTCTCAAACTAATTTGCAAAGCCTGACCCAGACCTATTTCAGTCAGCCTTGAATGAGAATGTGACGGTCAACAGTGTCAAAGGCCTCGGAAAGGTCTATAACAAGGGGCAGCAGAATGATTTTTTTATGATCCAAGCAATTTAACACATCACCTAGAATAACCATAGCAGCTGAACCGGTGCTGTGGACAGGTCTAAAACAGGATTGGTTCATATTAAGAACAGTGAGAAGTTTAAAAAAGTTATTCGCTAAAAGTTGGTCGGATGAAATTGACTGCAGTTATCTAAGTCAGGAAGGATCTCCCCCTTCATGTAAGGAGTGACATGCGCCACTTTCCAGATCTTAAAGGAGAACACCAGAAACAATAGTCAAGTTAACATAAAGGTCAGTGGTTCTGTAAGTGGAGCAGAGAGCTGCAGTGAGAAGAGGGTCAAGAGAATCAGCCCCTATAGCTTTATTAACATCCGCAAAGCCCTTAGTACATCATAGGCATCAAATGGTTGAAATGAAACGACAGTATGTGAGTCTGTTAGTGCACAGATGAATTGTCAGCCAGGCGTACCTCTCCGTAGAGCTCTCCCATGGTGACAGACTTGGGGTTGAGGACGTATGTCTTGACCGGGAGGTAGAAGGGGTTGTGTTTCCCGTGGCCAGCCTGCCACAGGGTATCTAAGGTATCAGACAGGATGGAGTAGACTCGTGGTCTTCCCTCCACCTGTAGGACCCACCAACATCACACCATGACGTACTCATCATGGTCTCATACAGCTGGATCACCTAGAGGGAGGGAGAGGAAGGGTTACAACCACACAGAGATCACCTGGAGGGAGGGAGAGGAAGGGTTACAACCACACAGAGATCACCTGGAGGGAGGGAGAGGAAGGGTTACAACCACACAGAGATCACCTGGAGGGAGGGAGAGGAAGGGTTACAACCACACAGAGATCACCTGGAGGGAGGGGAGAGGAAGGGTTACAACCACACAGAGATCACCTGGAGGGAGGGAGAGGAAGGGTTACAACCACACAGAGATCACCTGGAGGGAGGGAGAGGAAGGGTTACAACCACACGGAGATCACCTGGAGGGAGGGAGAGGAAGGGTTACAACCACACAGAGATCACCTGGAGGGAGGGAGAGGAAGGGTTACAACCACACAGAGATCACCTGGAGGGAGGGAGAGGGAGGGTTACAACCACACAGAGATCACCTGGAGGGAGAGGAAGGGTTACAACCACACGGAGATCACCTGGAGGGAGAGGAAGGGTTACAACCACATGGAGATCACCTGGAGGGAGGGAGAGGAAGGGTTACAACCACATGGAGATCACCTGGAGGGAGGGAGAGGAAGGGTTACAACCACACAGAGATCACCTGGAGGGAGGGAGAGGAAGGGTTACAACCACACAGAGATCACCTGGAGGGAGGGAGAGGAAGGGTTACAACCACACAGAGATCACCTGGAGGGAGGGAGAGGAAGGGTTACAACTACACAGAGATCACCTGGAGGGAGGGAGAGGAAGGGTTACAACCACACAGAGATCACCTGGAGGAAGGGAGAGGAAGGGTTACAACCACACAGAGATCACCTGGAGGGAGGGAGAGGAAGGGTTACAACTACACAGAGATCAGCTGGAGGGAGGGAGAGGAAGGGTTACAACCACACAGAGATCACCTGGAGGGAGGGAGAGGAAGGGTTACAACCACACGGAGATCACCTGGAGGGAGGGAGAGGAAGGGTTACAACCACATGGAGATCACCTGGAGGGAGGGAGAGGAAGGGTTACAACCACATGGAGATCACCTGGAGGGAGGGAGAGGAAGGGTTACAACCACACAGAGATCACCTGGAGGGAGGGAGAGGGAGGGTTACAACCACACAGAGATCACCTGAAGGGAGGGAGAGGAAGGGTTAGGTAGGGTCGGTCAGTCAGTACCTTGTTGGTCATGCTGGG
>NW_027010962.1:12500-27289 GCF_036934945.1 Oncorhynchus masou masou | reverse complement strand
CGAGTGGAGGAGAGGGTGAAGAAGGAAAGAAGAAAGATGAGTGGAGGAGAGGGTGAAGAAGGAGAAGAAAAGAAAAAGATGAGTGGAGAAGAGGGTGAAGAAGAAAGAGAAGATGAAGATGAGTGGAGAAGAGATGAGTGAAGAAGGGTGAAGGAGAAGATGAAGATGAGTGGAGAAGAGGGTGAAGAAGAAGGAGAAGATGAAGATGAGTGGAGGAGGGGTGAAGAAGAAGAGAAGATGAAGGAGAGGGTGAAGAGGGAGATGAAGGTGAAGAAGGAAAAGAAAAGAGAAGATGAGTGGAGGAGAGGGTGAAGAAGAAGGAAGATGAAGATGAGTGGAGGAAGAGGGTGAAGAAGAAGGAGAGATGAAGACGAGTGGAGAGGGGTGAAGAAGGAAAGAAAGAGAGATGAGTGGAGGAGAGGTGAAGAAGAAGGAGAAGAAAAGATGAGTGGAGAAGAGGGTGAAGAAGAAGGATGATGAAGGCGAGTGGAGGAGAGGGTGAAGAAGGAAAGAAGAGAAGATGAGTGGAGGAGAGGGTGAAGAAGGAGAAGAAAATGATGAGTGGAGAAGAGGGTGAAGAAGAAGGAGAAGATGAAGATGAGTGGAGGAGGGTGAAGAAGAAGGAGAAGATGAAGACGAGTGGAGGAGAGGGTGAAGAAGGAAGAAAGAGAAGATGAGTGGAGGAGAGGGTGAAGAGAAGGAGAAGATGAAGATGAGTGGAGGAGAAGGGTGAAGAAGGGAGAAGATGAAGACGAGTGGAGGAGAGGGTGAAGAGAAGGAAAGAAAGAGAAGATGAGTGGAGGAGAGGGTGAAGAAGAAGGAGAAGAAAAAGATGAGTGGAGAAGAGGGTGAAGAAGAAGGAGAAGATGAAGACGAGTGGAGGAGAGGGTGAAGAAGGAAAGAAAGAGAAGATGAGTGGAGGAGAGGGTGAAGAAGGAGAAGAAAAAGATGAGTGGAGAAGAGGGTGAAGAAGAAGGAGAAGATGAAGATGAGTGGAGAAGAGGGTGAAGAAGAAGGAGAAGATGAAGATGAGTGGAGGAGAGGGTGAAGAAGAAGGAGAAGATGAAGACGAGTGGAGGAGAGGGTGAAGAAGGAAAGAAAGAGAAGATGAGTGGAGGAGAGGGTGAAGAAGAAGGAGAAGATGAAGATGAGTGGAGGAGAGGGTGAAGAAGAAGGAGAAGATGAAGACGAGTGGAGGAGAGGGTGAAGAAGGAAAGAAAGAGAAGATGAGTGGAGGAGAGGGTGAAGAAGAAGGAGAAGAAAAAGATGAGTGGAGAAGAGGGTGAAGAAGAAGGAGAAGATGAAGACGAGTGGAGGAGAGGGTGAAGAAGGAAAGAAAGAGAAGATGAGTGGAGGAGAGGGTGAAGAAGGAGAAGAAAATGATGAGTGGAGAAGAGGGTGAAGAAGAAGGAGAAGATGAAGATGAGTGGAGGAGAGGGTGAAGAAGAAGGAGAAGATGAAGACGAGTGGAGGAGAGGGTGAAGAAGGAAAGAAAGAGAAGATGAGTGGAGGAGAGGGTGAAGAAGAAGGAGAAGATGAAGATGAGTGGAGGAGAGGGTGAAGAAGAAGGAGAAGATGAAGACGAGTGGAGGAGAGGGGTGAAGAAGGAAAGAAAGAGAAGATGAGTGGAGGAGAGGGTGAAGAAGAAGGAGAAGAAAAAAAAAAGATGAGTGGAGAAGAGGGTGAAGAAGAAGGAGAAGATGAAGACAAGTGGAGGAGAGGGTGAAGAAGGAAAGAAAGAGAAGATGAGTGGAGGAGAGGGTGAAGAAGAAGGAGAAGATGAAGACGAGTGGAGGAGAGGGTGAAGAAGGAGAGTAAGAAGATGAGTGAAGGAGAGGGTGAAGAAGAAGGAGAAGATGAAGATGAGTGGAGGAGAGGGTGAAGACTGAGAGGAAGAAGAAGATGAGTGGAGGAGAGGGCTAACAAGAAGGGCAGGAAGAGCCAGGGTAATTAACGAGAGAACATTTCTGATGAAAAACCACAGGCTGTTCAAGGAGTTGAAGTTTGCTTCAAACAAAGGTAGCTCTCCTCTCTCCCTCCCTCCCACCTTCCTTCCCTCCCTTCCTCTGTCCCCCATCCACCCTTTAGGCCTGCTCGGCCATCTCTGCTCGGCCATCTCTCCTCAACCCTGTCTTCATGTCTCTCCGTCTCTCCTCCCCCCCCTCTCCCTCCCCTCCCCCTAAGAGTAGCTCTCCCCTCTCTCTAATGAAAGGAGGTGAGAGAGAGAGAGAGAGAGAGAGAGAGAGAGAGAGAGAGAGAGAGAGAGAGAGAGAGAGCAGGCAGGCATGCAGGCAGGGAGACAGACAGTTTGAGTTTTGTTAAACCTTTATTTTTACTTAATTATTAACACAAATAATGGCACACTGTGCCTTTTCAGAAATTAAACAACACATTTGTCATTCCTAAATAAAAATGTATTATATTAAATAATAAAGCAAATTCAACTGATTTCATAAGAAAATAAATAGTTTCTCCTCCACAAAACAAACCGCTCCTTCATAAGCCACATCTCCTCAACCAATGGGAGATCTTTTACAGCTGAGAAGAACTCAAAATCCACTTTTATTCCCGCTTTGACTAATCTTTTATAAACACATCTTACGTCCTGCCCATATCCTGTGTCTATTTTATGTTTCCTACTCAGAAAAATTAACGTCTTAGGTTGTCCCTAAATAAAATGTAACAATTAACATCTTAGGTTGTCCCTAAATAAAATGTAACAATTAACATCTTAGGTTGTTGTCCCTAAATAAAATGTAACAATTGCATTTTCTTTTCTGTTGCTTACCATATTGAAACCTAAAGAAAAACGGTGTTATTGAAAATCTCCCCAAAGCTGTAAACAAAGACTCTAGTATTTCAAAGAGAGGCTTTATCCTCTCACACTCCATAAAACAGTGAACATTCTCCAACATCTGAGTTAATAACAGATACAAAAGCATTAACTGCAATGATGCCATGTATCACCCTCCATTGCATATCACCAGCCCCCTGTACAGTGTTCTCCATGCTGGCTTTACCTTGTCATCAACACCCCCCATTACATATCACCAGTCCCCTGTACAGTGCTCTCCATGCTGGCTTTACCTTGTCATCAACACCCCCCATTACATATCACCAGTCCCCTGTACAGTGCTCTCCATGCTGGCTTTACCTTGTCATCAACACCCCCCATTACATATCACCAGTCCCCATCAACACCCCCCATTACATATCACCAGTCCCCTGTACAGTGCTCTCCATGCTGGCTTTACCTTGTCATCAACACCCCCCATTACATATCACCAGTCCCCTGTACAGTGCTCTCCATGCTGGCTTTACCTTGTCATCAACACCCCCCATTACATATCACCAGTCCCCTGTACAGTGCTCTCCATGCTGGTTTTACCTTGTCATCAACACCCCCCATTACATATCACCAGTCCCCTTTAGTAACAGTGGCTTGTACAGTGTTCTCCATGCTGGCTTTACCTTGTCATCAACACCCCCCATTACATATCACCAGTCCCCTTTAGTAACAGTGGCTTGTACAGTGTTCTCCATGCTGGCTTTACCTTGTCATCAACACCCCCCATTACATATCACCAGTCCCCTGTACAGTGTTCTCCATGCTGGTTTACCTTGTCATCAACACCCCCCATTACATATCACCAGTCCCCTGTACAGTGTTCTCCATGCTGGTTTACCTTGTCATCAACACCCCCATTACATATCACCAGTCCCTGTACAGTGTTCTCCATGCTGGTTTCACCTTGTCATCAACACCCCATTACATATCACCAGTCCCTGTACAGTGTTCTCCATGCTGGCTTTACCTTGTCATCAACACCCCCCATTACATATCACCAGTCCCCTGTACAGTGTTCTCCATGCTGGTTTCACCTTGTCATCAACACCCCCCATTACATATCACCAGTCCCCTGTACAGTGTTCTCCATGCTGGCTTTACCTTGTCATCAACACCCCATTACATATCACCAGTCCCTGTACAGTGTTCTCCATGCTGGCTTTATCTTGTCATCAACACCCCCATTACATATCACCAGTCCCTGTACAGTGTTCTCCATGCTGGCTTTACCTTGTCATCAACACCCCATTACATATCACCAGTCCCCTGTACAGTGTTCTCCATGCTGGCTTTACCTTTGTCATCAACACCCCCATTACATATCACCAGTCCCCTGTACAGTGTTCTCCATGCTGGCTTTACCTTGTCATCAACACCCCCATTACATATCACCAGTCCCTGTACAGTGTTCTCCATGCTGGTTTCACCTTGTCATCAACACCCCCATTACATATCACCAGTCCCCTGTACAGTGTTCTCCATGCTGGCGTTACCTTGTCATCAACACCCCCATTACATATCACCAGTCCCCTGTACAGTGTTCTCCATGCTGGCTTTATCTTGTCATCAACACCCCCCATTACATATCACCAGTCCCCTGTACAGTGTTCTCCATGCTGGCTTTACCTTGTCATCAACACCCCCCATTACATATCACCAGTCCCCTGTACAGTGTTCTCCATGCTGGCTTTACCTTGTCATCAACACCCCCCATTACATATCACCAGTCCCCTGTACAGTGTTCTCCATGCTGGCTTTACCTTGTCATCAACACCCCCATTACATATCACCAGTCCCTGTACAGTGTTCTCCATGCTGGTTTTACCTTGTCATCAACACCCTCCATTACATATCACCAGTCCACTGTACAGTGTTCTCCATGCTGGCTTTACCTTGTCATCAACACCCCCCATTACATATCACCAGTCCCCTGTACAGTGCTCTCCATACTGGTTTACCTTGTCATCAACACCCTCCATTACATATCACCAGCCCCCTGTACAGTGTTCTCTATGATGGCATTACCTTGTCATCAACACCCCCCATTACATATCACCAGTCCCCTGTACAGTGTTCTCCATGCTGGTTTTACCTTGTCATCAACACCCTCCATTACATATCACCAGTCCACTGTACAGTGTTCTCCATGCTGGCTTTACCTTGTCATCAACACCCCCCATTACATATCACCAGTCCCCTGTACAGTGCTCTCCATACTGGTTTACCTTGTCATCAACACCCTCCATTACATATCACCAGCCCCCTGTACAGTGTTCTCTATGATGGCATTACCTTGTCATCAACACCCCCCATTACATATCACCAGTCCCCTGTACAGTGTTCTCTATGATGGCATTACCTTGTCATCAACACCCCCCATTACATATCACCAGTCCCCTGTACAGTGTTCTCTATGATGGCATTACCTTGTCATCAACACCCCCCATTACATATCACCAGTCCCCTGTACTGTGCTCTCCATGCTGGTTTACCTTGTCATCAACACCCTCCAATACATATCACCAGTCCCCTGTACAGTGTTCTCCATGCTGGCTTTACCTTGTCATCAAGGCCCAGTTTTACCCTTCAAGGAGTGTCTTTTCTATTCTTCAATTTATCTTTATTCAAAACCTTGACACAACCCCTATGTAAGTCTTTTCCATTCACCTCATCCAAACCCACCTCTTCCAACCCTCTCAAATCCACTAATGTCTCCTTTCTTTCTGACTCTGGGATATTGGTTGTAATACAGTATATATGGGATATGGGTGTGACTCGGTGTAATCTCTAGTCCTAGAATTGTGGAGGTTTTCATCTTGTTCCTCCTTCTTTTGATTGTTAAGCACCAACTACTCTTCTACTGACAGAGCCTTGTACTACAATCCCTTCGACTTCACCTCAAATGTTCAGCCATCCGTCCTCCATCCATTAAGGTGGGCCCAGCCATGTCCGTTATTAACTGCTTTAGGGTGATGATTTTGCCCTTCACCAGGATCTTGGAGAAATGTGGAACAGCTGCTGTTGTACAATCCAGTCTTGCTCCTGTCGTGTCTCTGACTTATCAAATGAGATGACAGGCTATTTTATAAAAATCGATTACCTAACATTTAATTGATTACGTGATTGAATTAAACAATGCAACACTTTACTCATTAACTTCTCTAGGGTAGGGGGCACCAGGTTTCTGCCTGCACTATCAGTTCTGTTACACTCACAGACATTATTTGTATGCATATCATAGCTTCTGGGCCTGAGTAGCAGGCAGTTTTCTTTGGGCACTCTTTTCATCCGGATAAGAAAAATGTGCCCCCTACCCTAATGAAGTTAACTACTGCTAGCCAATCCTCTACAAACATGGCCCCAAAATACCTTAAACTTCTTAGGGGGGCAGTATTTTCACGTCCGGATGAAAAGCGTACCCAAAGTAAACTGCCTGCTACTCAGGCCCAGAAGCTAGGATCTGCATATAATTGGTAGATTTGGGAATATCTAGCCGTAACAGGTTAGAAAGTCAACGGGAAGCCCATCAATGCCCCGTGTCCTACCATTTTCCATGCATTTTAATTCAGTGTATAGCTCCTACAAACACAATGGTGGCTCAACCTGAGCATCTGCAGCCACCTGTGGGAGCCAATCAATAAACTGCTGTGTCACTGTTTAATCCTCTTTGTACTCAGTACAGAACTCTACTGCCCTCTTTCTAATTCCACTTGGGCTAGTGAGCTCCTGTCCAACAGCTTATTTGAGGCAATGAATATTTATTCTTTGTCCATTCTTTTCTCTAAACCGAAGAAAATATGGATGAGGCATCCATTTCAGAGATTCCCTGAAACTTTCTTCACACCAATGCCCCCTGCGCTCTGATACAGCTCTCCAAACCCACAGGCCTCCAACTGCTCTTAAATGCAAGTAAAACTAAATGCATGCTCTTCAACCAATCGCTGCCTGCACCTGCCCGCCCGTCCAGCATCATTACTCTGAATGGCTCTGACTTAGAATATGTGGACAACTACAAATACCTAGGTGTTTGGTAGACTGTAAACTCTCATTCCAAACTCACATTAAATATTTCCAATCCAAAATTAAATCTAGAATCGGCTTCCTATTTCGCAACAAAGCATCCTTCACCCATGCTGCCAAAAATACCCTCGTAAAACTGACCATCCAACCATTCCTCGACTTCGGCGATGTCATTTACAAAATAGCCTCCAACACTCTACTCAACAAATTGGATGCAGTCTATCACAGTGCCATCAGTTTTGTCACCAATGCCCCATATACTACCCACCATTGCGACCTGTACACTCGTTGGCTGGCCCTCGCTTCATACTCGTCACCAAACCCACTGGCTCCAGGTCATCTACAAGTCTCTGCCAGGTAATGCCCCGCCTTATCTCAGCTCACTGGTCACCATAGCAGCACCCACCCGTAGCACATGCTCCAGCAGGTATATCTCACTGGTCATCCCCAAAGCCAATTCTTCCTTTGGCCACCTCTCCTTCCAGTTCTCTGCTGTCAATGACTGGAACGAACTGCAAAAATCCCTAAAGCTGGAAACTCTTATCTCCCTCACTATCTTTAAGCACCAGCTCTTGAGAGCCTGAGTATGGCCTCGATCTCCTGTGGTCCAGCTTGGGGAAATTTCACTATTTCAGACTCTACGGCGTTCATTGATCTGGTGATGTCTCTGGTAACATTCATCGTGTACTGATTACAGAATTGTTCAACCTGGATTTTCCCTACATCCCACCACTGTTGAAGGGATACTAAACTGGCCTTTTCAGACCTCCACCTCTCCCAGAAAAAACTACAACATTTCCTGAAGTGATCATCACTCAGTAAAGTTATATTAAAATGCCAGCATGAGCTTTTGGTCTTACAGCGTTAATGAACACTCCCTCTGTTATTGAACAATGATTAGAAAATCCCATTGAGGTTATCACACTTGATTTACAGACCTGAGACTGATGCTCAAAAAAACAAAACCTATCTAACCTGGCAGAGAGATGATGTTCTCTCCCATATTAGCCCATGTGAACTGTCTCGTGACTCCATTTTCGCTCCTCGAAATACCACACAGTTCCTGTGTTACAATAACGCTTTTTTAAGTCCTTGAGGCTATATGAGGTTCTTTGTGATTTATATCTAAACAACTGACTGTGCAGTTCAAATCCCCAGCAATAAAGAAATAATCCTCAGTGTTACATTTCTCAATGGTATTTGATAATGCCTCTATAAAACGTACCCTCTCAACTGCCCCCACTGGGGGGAATATACATTTTATCAAACACATTGTGATGTTTCCACACTTCGCTGTGACTTTTAAAAGACCTCCCCTCAACTACCTCCTCAACCTCACATGATAACGGCAAAAACCCTTTTGAGAACAAGATAGCCCCACCCCCACTTTTTGAGCATTACCCCCACTTTTTGAGCACTACTACCCCCCACACACACACACTCCTATTGCCACATAACATAAGGAGAGAGAAAATACATCTCTTTACAGGAAGTAACAGAAAACACATCTCTTTACAGGAAGTAACAGAAAACACATCTCTTTACAGGAACAGACAGAAAATACATCTCTTTACAGGAAGTAACAGAAAATACATCTCTTTACAGGAAGTAACAGAAAACACATCTCTTTACTGGAACAGACAGAAAATACATCTCTTTGCAGGAAGTAACAGAAAACACATCTCTTTACTGGAACAGACAGAAAATACATCTCTTTGCAGGAAGTAACAGAAAACACATCTCTTTACAGAGTTACAGAGCGACTGAACTCTCATTTCTTTTAGAATTTAAATCTCTTGTCACTCTTGTGACAACTTTATTGAGTCTAGAAATTTCAGGGCTTGTCAAACCTTGTGCCGTTATTTTAAACATTAGATCCTTTACTAATTCAACAAACAAATCACTTTTAGGAATTAAATCCAATTACATTATAATCCTGTATATACAGTTGAAGTCGTAAATGTACATACACCTCAGCCAAATACATTTAAACTCAGTTTTTCACAATTCCTGTCAGAGTCGTGTGTATAGGTGGCAGGGAAGTCAGGCGCAGGAGAGTCAAACTGAATGAAATGGAGTTGTTTAATGACTGTAAACAAAACATAACTCCAAAACTATGAATAATAATTAAACAAAGTGGGCATGAGGACCCGTCGCCCACCAACACAAACAAGGAGAGGCAACGACTTCGGCAGAAGTCGTGACAATTCCTGACATTTAATCCCAGTAAAAATTCCCTGTCTAGGTCAGTTAGGATAGACACTTTATTTTAATTAAGAATATTAAATGTCAGAATAATGGTAGAAAGAATTATTTATTTCAGCTTTTATTTCTTTCATCACATTCCCAGTGTGTCAGATGTTTACATACACCCAATTAGTATTTGGTAGGCTTGCATTTAAATTATTTAACTTGGGTCAAACGTTTTTGGGTAGCCTTCCACAAGCTTCACACAATAAGTTGGGTGAATTTTGGCCCATTCCTCTTGACAGAGCTGGTGTAACGGAGTCAGGTTTGTAGGCCTCTTTGCTCGCACATTTTTCAGTTGTAACCATGGGATTCAGGTCAGGGCTTTGTGATGGCCACTCAATACCTTGACTTTGTTGACTTGACAAGCTTTAACTTTCTGACTGATGTCTTGAGATGTTGCTTCAATATATCCACATCGTTTCCCTTTTGTGAAGTACACCAGTCCCTCCTGCATGAAAGCACACCCACAACATGATGCTGCTTCACGGTGGGATGGTGATCTTCGGCTTGCAAGCCTCCCCCTTGTTCCTCCAAACATAACATGGTCATCATGGCCAAACAGTTCTATTTTTGTTTCATCAGACCAGAGGACATTTCTCCAAAAGTACGATCTTTGTCACCATGTGCAGTTGTAAACTGTAGTCTGGCTTTTATTGCGGTTTTGGAGCAGTGGCTTCTTCCTTGCTGACCGGCCTTTCAGGTTATATCGATATAGAACTAGTTTTTCTGTGGATATAGATAATTGTGTACCTGTTTCTTCCAGCATCTTCACAAGGCCAAAGCATTTCATTGATTGAGTAGATTTCACACCCTGATCTGTTTGCCGTGTCTTTGTGCCTGTCTCCAGCACCCTCCCGGTGTCACCCATCTTCCCCATTATCTCCAGTGTACTCTGTCTTTGTGCCTGTCTCCAGCACCCTCCAGGTGTCACCCATCTTCCCCATTACCTCCAGTGTACTCCGTCTTTGTGCCTGTCTCCAGCACCCTCCCGGTGTCACCCATCTTCCCCATTACCTCCAGTGAACTCCGTCTTTGTGCCTGTCTCCAGCACCCTCCGGGTGTCACCCATCTTCCCCATTACCTCCAGTGTACTCTGTCTTTGTGCCTGTCTCCAGCACCCTCCGGGTGTCACCCATCTTCCCCATTACCTCCAGTGTACTCCGTCTTTGTGCCTGTCTCCAGCACCCTCCCGGTGTCACCCATCTTCCCCATTACCTCCAGTGAACTCCGTCTTTGTGCCTGTCTCCAGCACCCTCCGGGTGTCACCCATCTTCCCCATTATCTCCAGTGTACTCTGTCTTTGTGCCTGTCTCCAGCACCCTCCCGGTGTCACCCATCTTCCCCATTATCTCCAGTGTATATATACCTGTGTACTCTGTCTTTTGCCAATTTGTTTTGTTCGTCAAGCCGACCAGCATTTTCCCCATTGCTGCTGTCTGTTTCTTGTTCCTGTTATCTAGTTTTCGCAGTTTTGACAATTCTGCCTGCCCTGCCCCTGAGCCTACCTGCTGTTCTGTAACTTTAGGACTCTGATCTGGATTACTGACCATTCTGCCTGCCTTTACCCTGAGCCTGCCTGCTGTTCTGAAGCTTTAGGACTCAGATCTGGATTACTGACCTCTGCCCTGACCCTTGACCTGTTGTTTTGACTGCCCCCTGTACTAGTAATACATATTTAGTTACTTCTACACTGTCTGTATCTGGGTCTTCCCTAAAACGTGACAGTCGAAGCATAAAACACATAATCAAATCTGTCAATATTAAAACTCATCACTATCATCTTTAAAATCATGTGCACTTGTCTCTTATGAGACACGACATGTTTCAACTAAAAGGAGATTTGCATCCGAAAACAAACATTTTTAAATTGTACATACAAGTTGTCCATGACGACATAACTCTCCAACACTTCAATTATAACAAATGGTGGCATGTTAGAAAGTACAACGTTCTTCGCCAGATTCATTTCAATCCCACTTTGCCATGCAACAATACGTGACAATATTCAAAGGGGTAAGTACTTATGATACCCACTGTAGAGGGAGAGGGGGAGACATAGAGGGAGAGGGGAGGCGTAGAGGGAGAGGGAGACATAGAGGGAGAGGGGGAGACATAGAGGGAGAGGGGGGGCGTAGAGGAGAGGGGAGCGTAGAGGAGAGGGGGAGCGTAGAGGGAGAGGGGGAGACATAGAGGAGAGGGGGAGACGTAGAGGGGAGGGTGGGGAGACGTAGAGGGAGAGGGGGAGACATAGAGGGAGAGGGAGACGTGAGGGAGAGGGGGGAGACGTAGAGGGAGGGGAGACGTGGGGAGAGGGGGGACGTAGAGGAGAGGGGGAGACGTAGAGGGAGAGGGGGAGACGTAGAGGGAGAGGGGAGGCGTAGAGGGAGAGGGGAGGCGTAGAGGGAGAGGGGGAGGCGTGGGGAGAGGGGAGACGTGGAGGGAGAGGGGGAGACGTGGGGAGAGGGGAGACGTGGGGAGAGGGGAGGGAGGCGTGAGGGAGAGGGAGGCGTGGGGAGAGGGGAGACGTAGAGGGAGAGGGGAGGCGTGAGGGAGAGGGGGAGGGTGGGGGGGGAGGCGTGGGGGGAGGCGTGGGGGAGACGTGAGGGAGAGGGGAGGCGTGAGGGAGAGGGGGAGACGTAGAGGGGAGAGGGGGAGGCGTAGAGGGAGAGGGGAGACGTAGAGGGGAGAGGGGGAGGCGTAGAGGGAGAGGGGGGAGACGTAGAGGGAGAGGGGGAGACGTAGAGGGAGAGGGGGAGGCGTGGACGGAGAGGGGGAGACGTAGAGGGAGAGGGGGAGACGTGGGGAGAGGGTGAGGCGTGGGGAGAGGGAGACGTAGAGGGAGAGGGGAGACGTGAGGGAGAGGGTGAGACGTAGAGGAGGGGAGACGTGCGTGGGAGAGGGGGAGGCGTGGACGGAGAGGGGAGGCGTGGGGAGAGGGGAGGCGTAGAGGAGAGGGGAGGCGTGGACGGAGAGGGGAGACGTGACGGAGAGGGGGGAGGCGTAGACGGAGGGAGACGTAGAGGGAGAGGGGGAAAGTCAGCCAGAGACAGTGTGGTATTGTGGTATAAGACTGAGTTGAAGTTTTCTGAGCGCTAAGATTTACTGTTAGCCAGACAGTCCTGTGGTACTGAGCTGGCATATTGACAGATACAGTCTGGTTTGAGACAGAGACACTCCGGCAGCTAGTTTGGTGTTCCCTCTCTCTCCTCTTCTTCTCCTCCTCCCATCCTCTTCTTCTCCTTTCTTCTCTCTTCAGGTAATCAAAGGAAAAACTCCAAAAAGCAGCAGGGTGTCGATGGATGGATTTTCTTACCTCGTCTTAAAACTGCAGATGGGGGGTCTCACTTCAAGTGACTTCCCTCCTGCTCTCCCTCCTGCTCTCCCTCCTGCCTTCCCTCCTGCTCTCCCTCCTGCTCTCCCTCCTGCCTTCCCTCCTGCTCTCCCTCCTGCCTTCCCTCCTGCTCTCCCTCCTGCCTTCCCTCCTGCTCTGCCTCCTGCCTTCCCTCCTGCTCTCCCTCCTGCCTTCCCTCCTGCTCTCCCTCATGCTGTCGCTCCATATCTCCTGCATTCTCGTCCTCCTCGTTTCCTCTTCCTCTCCTACTCCTCTCTTCTACTCTCTTCCCTGCACCCCTGGCTCTATCAAAGCAGCTCGCAAAGCAACAAAGCAAATAGAGAGAGAAAGAACACCTCTCCATTTATGTTTCTATATACCTCTCTCTCTATACCTCTCTCTCTATTACCTCTCTCTATACCTCTCTCTATTTCTCTATACCTCTCTCTCTATACCTCTCTCTCTATACTTCTCTCTCTATTACCTCTCTCTATACCTCTCTCTCTATACCTCTCTCTCTATTACCTCTCTCTATACCTCTCTCTATTTCTCTATACCTCTCTCTCTATACATCTCTCTCTATACCTCTCTCTCTATACATCTCTCTCTATACCTCTCTCTCTATACATCTCTCTATACCTCTCTCTCTCTCTCTCTCAATTCAATTCAATTCAAGTCAATTCAAGGGCTTTATTGGCATGCGAAACATGTGTTAACATTGCCAAAGCAAGTAAGGTGGATAATATATAGTGAATATATAAAGTCTCTCTTGCTCTCTCTCTCTTGCTCTCTCTCTCTTTCTCTCTCTCTGCCTCTCTCTTTCTGACTTTTTCACATCACACTCTCGTCACACTTCACTGCATCAAGCATCACCACAAAAAAAGCAACAGCATTGAAAAGGTAAAAGAGTCAGAGAGATGGAGGCAGAAAGTCAAACCAAAACAGCTAAAAAATACATCTGTGTTCATTTTGTCACAACAACCTGTTTGTCATCGTCTCCCCCGACCCCGACCCCTCCTCTCTCTCTTTCCCAGTACTTTGTGGATCAGAGGGTTGAGACCTAAAGATGGTGCCTAGAGTCTAAAAACTAAAAAAGTAGGTTCACTGTTTTTTCCAACTGTCTTCATTTGAATATCAACTTTGTTTGGACCTCTGAGTGCAGGGCTCTCCAACTCTGTTCCTTGAGAACCATCGTCCTGCAGGTTATCACTCGAACCCTAATCTAGCGCATCTGATTCAATAACTAGCTGGATGATGAGCTGAATCAGGTTCGTTACGACTGGGGTTGGAGTGAAAACCTACATTAAGGTAGCTCTCCAGGAACAGGGTCGGAGAGCCATGCCATAATGGAAGGACTAGTGTTTGACTCCAACTGACCAATGCTCGAGGTACCTCCAGAATTTGCTGATTCATTTTATTTCTCAAAGATAATTTAGAAAGAGATACAACCTTATGCCATTTCAATCACATTAATTAGTTATGGCTCAAACGTAAATGCTTCTTTATTGTCAAGTTTACACTCATGCCCACCTGTCACTCTGCCTCTCTGTCCCTCAGACCTTCAGATTCTAAGACCCTCAGTCCCTCTCTTCCTCTGTCCCTCTCTTCATCTGTCCCTCTCTTCCTCTGTCCCTCTCTTCCTCTGTCCCTCTCTTCCTCTGTCCCTCTCTTCCTCTGTCCCTCTCTTCATCTGTCCCTCTCTTCCTCTGTCCCTCTCTTCCTCTGTCCCTCTCTTCGTCTGTCCCTCTCTTCATCTGTCCCTCTCTTCCTCTGTCCCTCTCTTCCTCTGTCCCTCTCTTCCTCTGTCCCTCTCTTCATCTGTCCCTCTCTTCGTCTGTCCCTCTCTTCATCTGTCCCTCTCTTCGTCTGTCCCTCTCTTCATCTGTCCCTCTCTTCATCTGTCCCTCTCTTCCTCAGTCCCTCTCTTCCTCTGTCCCTCTCTTCATCTGTCCCTCTCTTCGTCTGTCCCTCTCTTCCTCTGTCCCTCTCTTCCTCTGTCCCTCTCTTCCTCTGTCCCTCTCTTCCTCTGTCCCTCTCTTCCTCTGTCCCTCTTCCTCTGTCCCTCTATTCATCTGTCCCTCTCTTCCTCAGTCCCTCTCTTCCTCTGTCCCTCTCTTCATCTGTCCCTCTCTTCCTCTGTCCCTCTCTTCCTCTGTCCCTCTCTTCCTCAGTCCCTCTCTTCCTCTGTCCCTCTCTTCATCTGTCCCTCTCTTCATCTGTCCCTCTCTTCCTCAGTCCCTCTCTTCCTCTGTCCCTCTCTTCATCTGTCCCCTCTCTTCCTCTGTCCCTCTCTTCATCTGTCCCTCTCTTCATCTGTCCCTCTCTTCGTCTGTCCCTCTC
>NW_027010962.1:0-7500 GCF_036934945.1 Oncorhynchus masou masou | reverse complement strand
TCGATGTCCTTGATGATCTTCTTGGCCTTCCTGTGACATCAGGTGCTCTTGGTGTCCTGGTTTTGGGTGGAGCTGTTCCGTACCAGGCGGTGATACAGCCCGACAGTGATTTAAAGTTGTTGTGAATTTCCTACTTCAATCATTTATATCGTGGCACTCAGATGTATCTTTTATCTTCACTTGCACTTAGATAAGGCAAGACATTTAAGTTGGTATTTCTTCAATAACTTCCTTTTGTTGTAAATGTGTCCTGTTTAGTAAAGTAATCTGTGTGCTGATGGGGTTGGTGACCTTCCTTTCAGTGTCTGAGAGATGTAGACCATAGAGATGCTAAACATTACATGTCATGGAACCTCTGGGATCAACTGCTCAGTCGGTTTGCAGACAATAACAATATAAAAACACTGTACATAATGAAAGTAAATGGTAATTATGTTGAATATTATATAGTTGTTCTCACAATTGTAATGTACTGGAAAAGTAAAAGAAAAGTTTCTAATATGCGTACAGATGTAGGATCTGAATTGGCCTTACAAAACTGTCCATTAATTATAATCCAAACAATCGTTTAAATCTCCTGTTGCTGCAGGAGTATTTTCCTGCTGTGAGAAACTGGTCAAATGAAGACTCTACACATGTAGTAGTCTCTATGGGTAGTAGCCTGTTGTTTGAGACAGCCATGGTTAGTTCTCTAATGGTAACCATGGTGAATTAGCAAACCAAATCCACTGTGTTTTGATTAAACCTCCAGCAATGTGGGGGGAAAATAGCAATAGTTTATCTTGTTTAACTCACTGAAATTCATCATGACAGCTCAGTCGCTGGACCAAGGCTCAGGCTAAATGGAATGGATTAAGTGTTAGAATTTTTATTTTGAAAAAAACAACAAAGAAAGAAAACAGGCAAAACAAACAAACATGAAAAAACAGCTGGATCCAGGCTGGGTCCAAGTCAGTGAATAAACTCATGACATTATGGGAACCTTTCTCTCTAACTTATTGTCTGTGTAAAAATAATAGAAATGTGAGTTTTACAGCAGATGTGGTGGTAAACTGTAAGGGGGTGGCTCTGACTGAATACCACCACCATTTATTTAATGATTAGACAATAAATATACAGGAGATATTGAACGTGTAAAACCATGTTTCTCTCTCACAGACAGAGAGGTTAATAATATCTTATGATGTACATAGACTGACTAATGATTAAAACGTACATAGACTGACTAATGATAACAGAGATCAAGTCATGTTCATATATCTGAGAGCAGAAGCTCTGCCCAGGGGAGACAAGCTGGTGTAGTGAGGAGAACTGTAACTGTTTCCTAGAGGAGACATGGCTGATGTTGTCAAGAAAAGTGGATACTTAATTATATATCTTACCCAGGAAGGGATCTCTTTGAAACCGCAGAGAACATGCCTGCTCCATATATACGCTCCAAAGGATTGTGTCAATAGTAATTCAGATAAATTCTGGTGCAGTGCACGTATAAAAGATTGGGCCACTGGGGATTGGTCAATAGGGGCTGCATGGAATCCCATGATTCTTTGCATGGTTCAGAGCACTTCATGTGGGAACATCTAAAGAAAGATCTCTGACAAGACAAGGTTATAGACGGATGTGGAATTAACATTTTGCTTTTACCACGTCTGAGGATATCTCTCTACAGTTGTATGACTTTACGTGTATTTCCTCGTAATGAACTAAACTCAATCTCTCATTCACTTCACTCACTCACTGTAACAATAATGCTAGTACAAACTCGAACCCAGGTGCAGAGAAACACAGCAAGCAGAGGTAAGGGGAAATCCAGAACTTTTACTTAAAGTCTTAAAAGAAACAAGGCAACCTCACAAGAGCACACTAATAAAACATGAGACCTAAGAAAAGATAGAGGCCAAGATAACAGAAAGGTAATTATACACAGGTTAATCCAATAAGTAATAATCAGGGTAAACTGGAAACTAGAAAACAGGGTAATGGTTTCCTCCAGCGGTAACCTAAGGAAACAACAATCAAGTAACACAGAAACTGTGAAGCTCACTCACTAACTCACACCAATTGTACCCATGGGCTCAATGCCTGACTTACTGTACGATATGCATCAATTCAATGTTTTCAAACAGCCTGAACATGCTTTTTTTGCCAGCACACAATGTATTTACATACATTCTGATGATGCTGGTGAAAATGATACAACAAGTACACTTTTAAAGGCTTTGTATTCTAATTATGTTCACTTAGAAAAAAACTACATTTTTTCACCCACCTCTTACACTACTTCTCTTGTTGTTCATCTTCCTTATGTTGTTGATGTTCATCCTACAGCCTGGATGTGTGTTGACGTTCATCCT
The DNA here is from genome assembly GCF_036934945.1 of Oncorhynchus masou masou. Taxonomy (NCBI): domain Eukaryota; kingdom Metazoa; phylum Chordata; class Actinopteri; order Salmoniformes; family Salmonidae; genus Oncorhynchus; species Oncorhynchus masou. Next base: position 5,146 of record NW_027010962.1, on the reverse strand, counting down.
ACAGCCTGGATGTGTGTTGACGTTCATCCTACAGCCTGGATGTGTGTTGAAGTTCATCCTACAGCCTGGATGTGTGTTGACGTTCATCCTACAGCCTGGATGTGTGTTGACGTTCATCCTACAGCCTGGATGTGTGTTGAAGTTCATCCTACAGCCTGGATGTGTTGACGTTCATCCTACAGCCTGGATGTGTGTTGACGTTCATCCTACAGCCCGGATGTGTGTTGAAGTTCATCCTACAGCCTGGATGTGTGTCGACCTCCATTCTACAGTCTGAATGTGTGTCTATGTACATTCTACATCATCAGTAGGGTAAAACTAACCTGTCTCACGACGGTCTAAACTCAGCTCACGTTCCCTATTAGTGGGTGAACAATTCAACTCTTGGTGAATTCTGGTTCACAATTATAGGAAGATCTACAGTCTGGTTGTGTGTCGATTTACATCCTAAAGTCTGGCTGTATGTTGCTGTAAATTCTACAGTAAGGCTGTGTGTCAATGTACTTCCTAACCATTTGTTGGTGTCAAAGCCCTTTAGCCCAACAATGGCAGGAGAGTCAAACAGTCTACTCCAACCAAATGGAGAGGCATTAGAAGCTGGCTCCCGCTATTAAGAGGTAATTAAAATGCAGTACACTGTGTATGTAAAGAATGCCAAGCTTGATACAAGGCAAGGAAAGATCACAAAATGAAGCTCCTTATGCAAAATCAAGAGACACTTTTTGCTGACTATTATAAAAATGTAAACATCAGCAACCTCACATTCCACACAAACCATCCCTGGCATTGCACAGTGCTATATTAGCACACTATCCCTCAGTTTACCACTTGTGTGTTGGGGAAAGTAGAAGAACCTTTTAAATCACGCCCATGAGTGCTGTGGCCTTTCCTTTCCTGTTGTGCTCTCAGGTCGTTTGTGCCTGTGTATATTATTATGTGGCTGGGGGATCCCTAGTTGGCCCTCAGACAGAAGATCTAGGGTCCGCTGGGTGAACCTAGTTGGTCCTCAGACAGAAGGTCTAGGTGCGCTAGGTGAACCTAGTTGGTCCTAAGACAGAAGGTCTAGGGCGCGCTGGGTGACCCTAGTTGGTCCTCAGACAGAAGGTCTCGGGCGCTCTGGGTGTTTGGACACCGGAGATTAGACATTCTGTGTTTGGGAAAACATATATATATTTTTAAATATATTTCCTGTTTGAGTCCATAACGAGTACAATCTGTGTCTTGTGTATGTCCTCAGTGGGTGTGAGGGTAGTCAGGAGGGCTATCAGGGTGGCTGACAGGGGGCAGGTGCTCAGAGGGGGTGAGATCCCATGGTCTTGGGCTTCTTCATTTGTCTTTCCCGCTGTGTTGTGGACGCTATGGTCAGGGTCTGTGGCGGGCTGTTCTGCTGGCTTCTCTGCGGAGGTGGCCACCTCTCTAATGGGTTGTTGTCTGTCACACGGCACCCCGTCAACCCCTCCTCCTGCAGTCTGATCCTCTCCTCATGCTCTCGTCTCCTGCTCTTTCTCCTGTTGATGTTTTCTCACTACAGTCCAGAGTGCAGATATCTCTCTACACCTCCTGCTCTTTCTCGTGTTGATGTTTTCTCACCACAGTCCAGAGTGCAGATATCTCTCTACACCTCCTGCTCTTTCTCCTGTTGATGTTTTCTCACCACAGTCCAGAGTGCAGATATCTCTCTACACCTCCAGCTCTTTCTCCTGTTGATGTTTTCTCACTACAGTCCAGAGTGCAGATATCTCTCTACACCTCCAGCTCTTTCTCCTGTTGATGTTTTCTCACTACAGTCCAGAGTGCAGATATGTCTCTCTACACCTCCAGCTATCCAGGTCTGGTTAAGGGAGTGTTGTTGTGCTGGACTGTTGTCTGGGTCTGTGCTGACTGGAGTGTAATCACCTGCTGTTCCAGCGTCACCTGCCTTACCTCCAGCTGGGTGAATTTATCCCTCATTTCAATGAGGGAGTAGTACTCTGTGCTGGGAGGTTGACTTTCCGCTTGGGGTTGCTCGTTTGTGGGTTTATGTAATGAAGAGGTCTGGTCTGACCCGCTCGGTGTGGGGTATCTTTCTCAAGGGAGAGCTTCTCTTGCTGAGCTATTTCTTTGATTAGGTGAAAGTCCAGCTGAAACTGTTTGCGGTTGCCCTGTACCAATACAGTTCCAGACTTATAGAGATGTGTATGTCCTGACTCAGAGTCCTCGTGGTCTAGTGTCTTGAATTTCCAACCATCTGTATCACCCCTCCTCTAAACAGAAGGGTAGTGTGTTAATTTAGCACTGTGCCATGACAGGGGATGGTCTAGTTAATATAGCACTGTGACATGCCAGGGGATGATCTGGTTAATATAGCTCCATGCCAGGGGATGGTCTGGTTAATATAGCTCCATGCCAGGGGATGGTCTGGTTAATATAGCTCCATGCCAGGGGATGGTCTGGTTAATATAGCTCCATGCCAGGGGATGTCTGGTTAATATAGCTCCATGCCAGGGGATGTCTGGTTAATATAGCTCCATGCCAGGGGATGTCTGGTTAATATAGCTCCATGCCAGGGGATGGTCTGGTTAATATAGCTCCATGCCAGGGGATGGTCTGGTTAATATAGCTCCATGCCAGGGGATGGTCTGGTTAATATAGCTCCATGCCAGGGGATGGTCTGGTTAATATAGCTCCATGCCAGGGGATGGTCTGGTTAATATAGCTCCATGCCAGGGGATGGTCTGGTTAATATAGCTCCATGCCAGGGGATGGTCTGGTTAATATAGCACCAGGCCAGGGGATGGTCTGGTTAATATAGCTCCATGCCAGGGGCTGGTCTGTGTTAATATAGCTCCATGCCAGGGGATGGTCAGGGGATGGTTAATATAGCTCCATGCCAGGAGATGGTCTGGTTAATATAGCTCCGTGCCAGGGGAGGGTCTGGTTAATATAGCTGCATGCCGGCGGATGGTCTGGTTAATATAGCTCCATGCCAGGGGATGGTCTGGTTAATATAGCTCCATGCCAGGGGAGGGTCTGGTTAATATAGCTCCATGCCAGGGGATGGTCTGGTTAATATAGAACCATGCCAGGGGATGGTCTGGTTAATATAGCTCCATGCCAGGGGATGGTCTGGTTAATATAGCACCATGCCAGGGGAGGGTCTGGTTAATATAGCTCCATGCCAGGGGATGGTCTGATTAATATAGCTCCATGCCAGTGGATGGTCTGGTTAATATAGCTCCATGCCAGGGGATGTCTGGTTAATATAGCTCCATGCCAGGGGATGGTCTGGTTAATATAGCACCAGGCCAGGGGATGGTCTGGTTAATATAGCTCCATGCCAGGGGATGGTCTGGTTAATATAGCTCCATGCCAGGGGATGGTCTGTGTTAATATAGCTCCATGCCAGGGGAGGGTCTGGTTAATATATCTCCATGCCAGGGGATGGTCTGTGTTAATATAGCTCCATGCCAGGGGATGGTCTGGTTAATATAGCTCCATGCCAGGGGATGGTCTGTGTTAATATAGCTCCATGCCAGGGGAGGGTCTGGTTAATATAGCTCCATGCCAGGGGATGGTCTGGTTAATATAGCTCCATGCCAGGGAATGTCTGGTTAATATAGCTCCATGCCAGGGGATGGTCTGGTTAATATAGCTCCATGCCAGGGGATGGTCTGGTTAATATAGCTCCATGCCAGGGGATGGTCTGGTTAATATAGCACCAGGCCAGGGGATGGTCTGGTTAATATAGCTCCATGCCAGGGGCTGGTCTGTGTTAATATAGCTCCATGCCAGGGGATGGTCTGGTTAATATAGCTCCATGCCAGGAGATGGTCTGGTTAATATAGCTCCGTGCCAGGGGATGGTCTGGTTAATATAGCTGCATGCCAGGCGGATGGTCTGGTTAATATAGCTCCATGCCAGGGATGGTCTGGTTAATATAGCTCCATGCCAGGAGGGTCTGGTTAATATGGCTCCATGCCAGGGATGGTCTGGTTAATATAGAACCATGCCAGGGGATGGTCTGGTTAATATAGCTCCATGCCAGGGGATGGTCTGGTTAATATAGCACCATGCCAGGGGAGGTCTGGTTAATATAGCTCCATGCCATGGGATGGTCTGATTAATATAGCTCCATGCCAGTGGATGGTCTGGTTAATATAGCTCCATGCCAGGGGATGTCTGGTTAATATAGCTCCATGCCAGGGGATGGTCTGGTTAATATAGCACCAGGCCAGGGGATGGTCTGGTTAATATAGCTCCATGCCAGGGGATGGTCTGGTTAATATAGCTCCATGCCAGGGGATGTCTGGTTAATATAGCTCCATGCCAGAGGATGGTCTGGTTAATATAGCTCCATGCCAGGGGATGGTCTGGTTAATATAGCTCCATGCCAGGTGATGGTCTGGTTAATATAGCTCCATGCCAGGGGATGGTCTGTGTTAATATAGCACCAGGCCAGGATGGTCTGTGTTAATATAGCTCCATGCCAGGATGGTCTGTGTTAATATATAGCTCCATGCCAGGGGATGGTCTGTGTTAATATAGCTCCATGCCAGGGGATGGGTCTGGTTAATATAGCTCCATGCCAGGGGATGGATGGTCTGTGTTAATATAGCTCCATGCCAGGGGATGGTCTGTGTTAATATAGCTCCATGCCAGGGGATGGTCTGTGTTAATATAGCTCCATGCCAGGGGATGGTCTGGTTAATATAGCTCCATGCCAGGGGATGGTCTGGTTAATATAGCTCCATGCCAGGGGATGGTCTGGTTAATATAGCTCCATGCCAGGGGATGGTCTGGTTAATATAGCTCCATGCCAGGGGATGGTCTGGTTAATATAGCTCCATGCCAGGGGATGGTCTGGTTAATATAGCTCCATGCCAGGGGATGGTCTGGTTAATATAGCTCCATGCCAGGGGAGGGTCTGGTTAATATAGCTCCATGCCAGGGGATGGTCTGGTTAATATAGCTCCATGCCAGGGGATGTCTGGTTAATATAGCTCCATGCCAGGGGATGTCTGGTTAATATAGCTCCATGCCAGGGGATGTCTGGTTAATATAGCTCCATGCCAGGGGATGTCTGGTTAATATAGCTCCATGCCAGGGGATGTCTGGTTAATATAGCTCCATGCCAGGGGATGTCTGGTTAATATAGCACCATGCCAGG